>NC_056741.1:1649109793-1649165131 GCF_019279795.1 Protopterus annectens | reverse complement strand
TTTTCAAAGTCCGTGATGCTCCTGAGTCACACACAGGAATTTAACTTCCCTTCCTTCCACCAGAAGTGTAACTTCCGGTTTTGCGTCTACCAGATAGAGCTCCAAGCTCAATAATGCCAAATCTAAATTTCACTTTCTTCATCCTCTACATCTGCTTGCACTTCCTCCTGTTCCTTCCACTACATTTACATTTGTCCTTTGTTTGTTTGCCTTTCCTGATGATTTTGACTTTCATCACTATCATATAGTCAGTCCTCATCACCCTTGCTTTCTGTAGTCACCTTTTTATTTAGCCTACAATCCCTTGCTAAATGTACTTTCTTTCCGCACTTAAAGCACTTACCTTTCTTTTTTCTCTCTTCAAAATCTTCTAACCTTTTGTCAGATTGTTCATTTCCCTGGGCATTTTTCTTACCCTTTTTACCTGACTGTACTACAAAGACCTCAGCTCCATCTTCAGCTGTGAAGACCTGTGTCTTCTTTTTCTTTTTACTATTAAAGTGTCTTTCAGCATGTCTAGCATATTCAAGTAAGGCTTGTAGCCTACTTGTTCGATGATCTATCATATGCTTTGTAATAAAGCTACTGATAGGTGCAATGCAACCTTTCAAAAACGCATTTTTCAGTTGCTGTTCATACGAGGTATCATGTGTCTGATTTTCAGGAATAGCCATACCACTATGGTTATTGAAACATTCCAATAATCTACCATGGTACCCATCTACAGTTTAATTCTCTTGCTGTATGCATTGGTTAATGCAAGTCCAATCTGCTGTAGGTTTCCATTTTTCAGAAATTCGGTCTGTAAGACTTTTCACTCTATTGTCTAGTTCTGTGTCACTATGTGGGAGTGGTTTAAGCTCTGCGTTACGAGGATTCCAGGTGCCACAAATCATGTGTAAGTCTGGACCCACAATCTGTCTAACTACCTTTTCTACTTCTTCCCCATTCAAGTGGTAACTTAGTCTCATACCTTGTAAATCTTGTAAAAACTTTGTGTAATTAACTTTTGGATGAGGGATTCCCTCTGTAGCTTTTCGAATATCTTCCGGTGTCCATGGTCTGTATACTAGAAGAGATGGGTCCTGCCCTTCCTGTCCTGCCTGAGGATTTGGTACCTCGATTAGTGGACAGATTTCTTCCTCACTCTCCTCTAGTGTGTTTTTCCCTACTTGATATAAGTCTGTGTCCCCAAGTGTTTTACGTGTCCGGGACCTAGTTTCAATAGGATCTCTAACAAATGGTTTTAGTGTTCTTGTGACTTCAGGATAATGTGGAGGTGGACCAGCTTGTCCTCCTGCTTCATATCCTGAAAAAGGCATTGGAGGGGGCGGGGGAGGCGGAGCCGTCGCTATTACTGTATTGTTATCCTCTTTATCTAAAAATAACGTCTTAGCACTTTTAGTTTTTTGTTCCCTTCGGTTTACTTCCTCAATCCACCTGTGTGCCTGAGGAATGCCTAATCGATGTTGTTTCTTTGCCTGACCTTCTGCGTCAGATTTAAGTTGTTTTAAAAGTTTAACTAATTAAATTTTATTTAATTTACCGTCAAATCTGTATTTATTAACCCATTTTATATAATACCTTACATTATCAGCCCGTTGTAATTGCATATATTTTGCGTCTTCAGTTAGGGGTGGATCTCGCGATGTTTTAGTGCACTGATTTCCCATTCTAAAAGAAAATGTTACATAACCCTTTTCACCACGTGGTATTTCAGTTCCTTACACAGTTTATCTAAAATAACTGCCTACCTTATTCTGTTTCCCTGATTCCTGATAAAATATACAGTAATTTCCTTTTGTCCCTGATCTGTATAACAAATCTTCTGACAATAGTATTTACTGCAACCTAGTCCCTGATCAAAAACAGAAAAAAAGACAAATATCTTCCTACCTGAGCCTCCTGAGTCGACCAGTGCGAGACCGCTCTTCGGCCGCAGATCAGAAAGTGGGCAGCCTCTCAAAACGACAATTCAGTCAGAGGTCTTTTATGTTTCAAGTTGAACCATTTCGGTAGCTTCTCCTGCGCAGTGTTCAACCACCAGTACACTCTGATCTGTAGCTGTCCGAGGGTTTCTGGTTCAAGGAGGACCAAACTGTTAAATAAAAACAAAGATAACAACACAGGAGGCTCAGATGCAAAAGTTTACTAGTGTACACCAGGAGGAAAAAAACGTACAAGTACAGAATTTTGTCTGACATGATGCAGGAAGTACACAATTTTATATAGGTTTAACACTCAAGCTGTGCCCACCTTACTGACGAGGTTAGTCACAGGGCACCTACATCACTATGGTCTACAATATTCTATTCATAAGAAAAGCTGATGTTATACATTTTAAAAAGTTTTCCCATGGGCATAATACAGCCTTGCAAAGCACCTGGTCAGTTATAATGTCTTTCTGTAAATGTTACTCCTTCAAGGTTTCAGGCCTGCTCGAATACAATAGTTGGTTCAGTCTTGTAATACACTTCTTTGTTCTTCTTGCAACATTACTTCAGCAGCTGTGTCTTATCTTGGTAACATTCACAAGGCCAATTATCCCAGAGGAAGGAAGAAGATTTTCAATGCTTTATACATTTAATTTCCTGACCCAGCAGATAATCATTAGTGAAAAACATAAGCTTGCTGAGCCGGCTACTGCCAGGGTTATAGTTCAAATACACTGCAGCTCCAAAGCTTCAAGCAATTACATGTGAAATCATTCTTATTGCCATATTGTAAATAGAATAAAATGCATTATATACTTTTTGTTTTTAAGTAACACTTTATATGTGTTCAAATACATATTTTTCTAACACACTGAGTCCATCCCCTTACCTAAACATTACTGTAACACTAGCCTGTAAACACTTACACAACTACTTATACATCTTCACAAAGAACACAGGACACACACAGCACCAAACATGCATAGCACTGAGTTCATCCCTTAGCTAAACCTTACTGTAACACTAGCCTGTAAACACTTACACAACTGCTTACACATCTTAACAAAGAACACATGACACACACAGCACCAAACATGCACAGCTGTGAATCCATCCCCTTACCTAAACCTTACTGTAACACTAGCCTGTAAACACTTACACAACTGCTTACACATCTTCACAAAGAACACAGGACACACACAGCACCAAACATGCACAGCACAGAATCCAGTCCTTTCCTAAACCTTACTGTAACACTAGCCTGTAAACACTTACATAACTGCTTACACATCTTCACAAAGAACACAGGACACAGACAGCACCAAACATGCACAGCACTGAATCCATCCCTTACCTAAACCTTACTGTAACACTAGCCTGTAAACACTTACACAACTGCTTACACATCTTCACAAAGAACACAGGACACACACAGCACCAAACATGCACAGCACTGAATCCATCCCCTTACCTAAACCTTACTGTAACACTAGCCTGTAAACACTTACACAACTGCTTACACATCTTCACAAAGAACACAGGACACACACAGCACCAAACATGCACAGCACAGAATCCAGTCCTTTCCTAAACCTTACTGTAACACTAGCCTGTAAACACTTACATAACTGCTTACACATCTTCACAAAGAACACAGGTCAAACAAAGCACCAAACATAGACAGCAGTGAATCCATCACTTACCTAAACCTTACTGTAACACTAGCCTGTAAACACTTACACAACTGCTTACAAATCTTCACAAAGAACACAGGACACTCACAGCACCAAACATGCACAGCACAGAATCCACCCCGTTACCTAAACCTTACTGTAACACTAGCCTCTAAACACTTACACAACTGCTTACACATCTTCACAAAGAACACAGGACACACACAGCACCAAACATGCACAGCACTGAATCCATCCCCTTGCCTAAACCTTACTGTAACACTAGCCTGTAAACACTTACACAACTATTTACACATCTTCACTAAGAACACAGGACACACACAGCACCAAACATGCACAGCACTGAATCCATCCCCTTACCTAAACCTTACTGTAACACTAGCCTGTAAACACTTACACAACTGCTTACACATCTTCACAAAGAACACAGGACACACACAGCACCAAACATGCACAGCACTGAATCCATCCCCTTACCTAAACCTTACTGTAACACTAGCCTGTAAACACTTACACAACTGCTTACACATCTTCACAAAGAACACAGGACACACACAGCACCAAACATGCACAGCACTGAATCCATCCCCTTACCTAAACCTTACTGTAACACTAGCCTGTAAACACTTACACAACTGCTTACACATCTTCACAAAGAACACAGGACACACACAGCACCAAACATGCACAGCACTGAATCCATCCCCTTACCTAAACCTTACTGTAACACTAGCCTGTAAACACTTACACAACTGCTTACACATCTTCACAAAGAACACAGGACACACACAGCACCAAACATGCACAGCACTGAATCCATCCCCTTACCTAAACCTTACTGTAACACTAGCCTGTAAACACTTACACAACTGCTTACACATCTTCACAAAGAACACAGGTCACACACAGCACCAAACATGCACAGCAGTGAATCCACCCCGTTACCTAAACCTTACTGTAACACTAGCCTGTAAACACTTACACAACTGCTTACACATCTTCACAAAGAACACAGGACACACACAGCACCAAACATGCACAGCACTGAATCCATCCCCTTACCTAAACCTTACTGTAACACTAGCCTGTAAACACTTACACAACTGCTTACACATCTTCACAAAGAACACAGGACACACACAGCACCAAACATGCACAGCACTGAATCCATCCCCTTACCTAAACCTTACTGTAACACTAGCCTGTAAACACTTACACAACTGCTTACACATCTTCACAAAGAACACAGGACACACACAGCACCAAACATGCACAGCACTGAATCCATCCCCTTACCTAAACCTTACTGTAACACTAGCCTGTAAACACTTACACAACTGCTTACACATCTTCACAAAGAACACAGGACACACACAGCACCAAACATGCACAGCACTGAATCCATCCCCTTACCTAAACCTTACTGTAACACTAGCCTGTAAACACTTACACAACTGCTTACACATCTTCACAAAGAACACAGGACACACACAGCACCAAACATGCACAGCACTGAATCCATCCCCTTACCTAAACCTTACTGTAACACTAGCCTGTAAACACTTACACAACTGCTTACACATCTTCACAAAGAACACAGGACACACACAGCACCAAACATGCACAGCACTGAATCCATCCCCTTACCTAAACCTTACTGTAACACTAGCCTGTAAACACTTACACAACTGCTTACACATCTTCACAAAGAACACAGGACACACACAGCACCAAACATGCACAGCACTGAATCCATCCCCTTACCTAAACCTTACTGTAACACTAGCCTGTAAACACTTACACAACTGCTTACACATCTTCACAAAGAACACAGGACACACACAGCACCAAACATGCACAGCACTGAATCCATCCCCTTACCTAAACCTTACTGTAACACTAGCCTGTAAACACTTACACAACTGCTTACACATCTTCAAAAAGAACACAGGACACACACAGCACCAAATATGCACAGCACTGAATCCATCCCCTTACCTAAACCTTACTGTAACACTAGCCTGTAAACACTTACACAACTGCTTACACATCTTCACAAAGAACATCGGAAACACACAGCACCAAACATGCACAGCACTTAATCCATCCCCTTACCTAAATCTTATTGTAACACTAGCCTGTCAACACATACAAAACTGCTTACACATCTTCACAAAAATCACAGGACAAAGCACCAAATATGCACAGCACTGAATCTGTCCCCTTACCTAAACCTTACTGTAACACTAGCCTGTAAACACTTACACAACTGCTTACACATCTTCACAAAGAACACAGGACACACACAGCACCAAACATGCACAGCACTGAATCCATCCCCTTACCTAAACCTTACTGTAACACTAGCCTGTAAACACTTACACAACTGCTTACACATCTTCACAAAGAACACAGGACACACACAGCACCAAACATGCACAGCACAGAATCCATCCCCTTACCTAAACCTTACTGTAACACTAGCCTGTAAACACTTACACAACTGCTTACACATCTTCACAAAGAACACAGGACACATACAGCACCAAACATGAACAGCACTGAATCCATCCCCTTACCTAAACCTTACTGTAACACTAGCCTGTAAACAATTACACAACTACTTACACATCTTAACAAAGAACACATGACACACAGCACCAAACATGCACAGCACTGAATCCATCCCCTTACCTAAACTTTACTGTAACACTAGCCTGTAAACACTTATACAACTGCTTACACATCTTCACAAAGAACACAGGACACACATTGCACCAAACATGCATAGCACTGAGTCCATCCCCTTTCATAAACCTTACTGTAACACTAGCCTGTAAACACTTACACAACTGCTTACACATCTTCACAAAGAACACAGGACACACACAGCACCAAACATGCACAGCACTGAATCCATCCCCTTACCTAAACCTTACTGTAACACTAGCCTGTAAACACTTACACAACTGCTTACACATCTTCACAAAGAACACAGGACACACACAGCACCAAACATGCACAGCACTGAATCCATCCCCTTACCTAAACCTTACTGTAACACTAGCCTGTAAACACTTACACAACTGCTTACACATCTTCACAAAGAACACAGGACACACACAGCACCAAACATGCACAGCACTGAGTTCATCCCTTACCTAAACCTTACTGTAACACTAGCCTGTAAACACTTACACAACTGCTTACACATCTTCACAAAGAACACAGGACACACACAGCACCAAACATACACAGCACTGAATCCATCCCCTTTCCTAAACCTTACTGTAACACTAGCCTGTAAACACTTACATAACTGCTTACACATCTTCACAAAGAAGACAGGACACACACAGTACCAAACATGCACAGCACTGAATCTGTCCCTTACCTAAACCTTACTGTAACACTAGCCTGTAAACACTTACACAACTGCTTACACATCTTCACAAAGAACACAGGACACACACAGCACCAAACATGCACAGCACTGAATCCATCCCCTTACCTAAACCTTACTGTAACACTAGCCTGTAAACACTTACACAACTGCTTACACATCTTCACAAAGAAGACAGGACACACACAGTACCAAACATGCACAGCACTGAATCTGTCCCTTACCTAAACCTTACTGTAACACTAGCCTGTAAACACTTACACAACTACTTATACATCTTCACAAAGAACACAGGACACACACAGCACCAAACATGCATAGCACTGAGTTCATCCCCTTACCTAAACTTTACTGTAACACTAGCCTGTAAACACTTACACAACTGCTTACACATCTTCACAAAGAACACAGGACACACACAGCACCAAACATGCACAGCACTGAATCCATCCCCTTACCTAAACCTTACTGTAACACTAGCCTGTAAACACTTACACAACTGCTTACACATCTTCACAAAGAACACAGGACACACACAGCACCAAACATGCACAGCACTGAATCCATCCCCTTACCTAAACCTTACTGTAACACTAGCCTGTAAACACTTACACAACTGCTTACACATCTTCACAAAGAACACAGGACACACACAGCACCAAACATGCACAGCACTGAATCCATCCCCTTACCTAAACCTTACTGTAACACTAGCCTGTAAACACTTACACAACTGCTTACACATCTTCACAAAGAACACAGGACACACACAGCACCAAACATGCACAGCACTGAATCCATCCCCTTACCTAAACCTTACTGTAACACTAGCCTGTAAACACTTACACAACTGCTTACACATCTTCACAAAGAACACAGGACACACACAGCACCAAACATGCACAGCACTGAATCCATCCCCTTACCTAAACCTTACTGTAACACTAGCCTGTAAACACTTACACAACTGCTTACACATCTTCACAAAGAACACAGGACACACACAGCACCAAACATGCACAGCACTGAATCCATCCCCTTACCTAAACCTTACTGTAACACTAGCCTGTAAACACTTACACAACTGCTTACACATCTTCACAAAGAACACAGGACACACACAGCACCAAACATGCACAGCACTGAATCCACCCCTTACCTAAACCTTACTGTAACACTAGCCTGTAAACACTTACACAACTGCTTACACATCTTCACAAAAAACACAGGACACCCACAGCACCAAACATGTACAGCACTGAATCCACCCCCTTACCTAAACCTTACTGTAACATTAGCCTGTAAACACTTACACAACTGCTTACACATCTTCACAAAGAACACAGGACACACACAGCACCAAACATGCACAGCACTGAATCCATCCCCCTACCTAAACCATACTGTAACACTAGCCTGTAAACACTTACACAACTGCTTACACATCTTCACAAAGAACACAGGACACACACAGTATCAAACATGTACAGCACTGAATTCATCCCTTTAATTAAACCTTACTGCAACTCTAGGCTGTAAACACTTTCACAACTGCTTACACATCTTCAATAAGAACACAGGACACAAACAGCACCAAACATGCACAGCACTGAATCCATCCCCTTATCTAAACCTTACTGTAACACTAGCCTGTAAACACTTACACAACTGCTTACACATCTTCACAAAGAACACAGGACACACACAGCACCAAACATGCACAGCACTGAATCCATCCCCTTATCTAAACCTTACTGTAACACTAGCCTGTAAACACTTACACAACTGCTTACACATCTTCACAAAGAACACAGGACACACACAGCACCAAACATGCACAGCACTGAATCCATCCCCTTACCTAAACCTTAATGTAACACTACCCTGTAAACACTTACACAACTGCTTACACATCTTAACAACGAACACAGGGCACACACAGCACCAAACATGCACAGCACAGAATCCAGTCCTTTCCTAAACCTTACTGTAACACTAGCCTGTAAACACTTACATAACTGCTTACACATCTTCACAAAGAACACAGGACACAGACAGCACCAAACATGCACAGCACTGAATCCATCCACTTACCTAAACCTTACTGTAAAATTAGCCTGTAAACACTTAAACAACTGCTTACACATCTTCACAAAGAACACAGGACACACACAGCACCAAACATGCACAGCACTGAATCCATCCCCTTACCTAAACCTTACTGTAACACTAGCCTGTAAACACTTACACAACTGCTTACACATCTTCACAAAGAACACAGGACACACACAGCACCAAACATGCACAGCACTGAATCCATCCCCTTACCTAAACCTTACTGTAACACAAGCCTGTAAACACTTACACAACTGCTTACACATCTTCACAAAGAACACAGGACACACACAGCATCAAACATGCACAGCACTGAATCCATCCACTTACTTATACCTTACTGTAACACTAGGCTGTAAACACTTACACAACTGCTTACACATCTTCACAAAGAACACAGGACACACACAGCACCAAACATGCACAGCACTGAATCCATCCCCTTACCTAAACCTTACTGTAACACTAGCCTGTAAACACTTACACAACTGCTTACACATCTTCACAAAGAACACAGGACACACACAGCACCAAACATGCACAGCACTGAATCCATCCCCTTACCTAAACCTTACTGTAACACTAGCCTGTAAACACTTACACAACTGCTTACACATCTTCACAAAGAACACAGGACACACACAGCACCAAACATGCACAGCACTGAATCCATCCCCTTACCTAAACCTTACTGTAACACTAGCCTGTAAACACTTACACAACTGCTTACACATCTTCACAAAGAACACAGGACACACACAGTACCAAACATGCACAGCACTGAATCTGTCCCTTACCTAAACCTTACTGTAACACTAGCCTGTAAACACTTACACAACTGCTTACACATCTTCACAAAGAACACAGGACACACACAGCACCAAACATGCACAGCACAGAATCTATCCCTCACCTAAACCTTACTGTAACACTAGCCTGTAAACACTTACACAACTGCTTACACATCTTCACAAAGAACACAGGACACACACAGCACCAAACATGCACAGCACTGAATCCATCCCCTTACCTAAACCTTACTGTAACACTAGCCTGTAAACACTTACACAACTGCTTACACATCTTCACAAAGAACACAGGACACACACAGCACCAAACATGCACAGCACTGAATCCATCCCCTTACCTAAACCTTACTGTAACACTAGCCTGTAAACACTTACACAACTGCTTACACATCTTCACAAAGAACACAGGACACACACAGCACCAAACATGCACAGCACTGAATCCATCCCCTTACCTAAACCTTACTGTAACACTAGCCTGTAAACACTTACACAACTGCTTACACATCTTCACAAAGAACACAGGACACACACAGCACCAAACATGCACAGCACTGAATCTATCTCCTTATCTAAACCTTACTGTAACACTAGCCTGTAAACACATACACTACTGCTTACACATCGTCACAAAGAACATAGGACACACACAGCACCAAACATGCAGAGCACAGAATCCATCCCCTTACCTAAACTTAGTGTAACACTAGCCTGTAAACACTTACACAACTGCTTACACATCTTCACAAAGAACACAGGACACACACAGCACCAAACATGCACAGCACAGAATCCATCACTTTACCTAAACCTTACTGTAACACTAGCCTGTAAACACTTACACAACTGCTTACACATCTTCACAAAGAACACAGGACACACACAGCACCAAACATGCACAGCACTGAATCCATCCCCTTACCTAAACCTTACTGTAGCACTAGCCTGTAAAAACCTACACATCTGCTTACACATCTTCACAAAGAACACAGGACACACACAGCACCAAACATGCACAGCACTGAATCCATCCCCTTACCTAAACCTTACTGTAACACTAGCCTGTAAACACATACACTACTGCTTACACATCGTCACAAAGAACATAGGACACACACAGCACCAAACATGCACAGCACTGAATCCATCCCCTTACCTAAACTTAGTGTAACACTAGCCTGTAAACACTTACACAACTGCTTACACATTTTCACAAAGAACACAGGATACACACAGCACCAAACATTCACAGCACATAATCCATCCCCTTCCCTAAACCTTACTGTAACACTAGCCTGTAAACACTTACACAGCTGCTTACACATATTCACAAATAACACAGGACACACACAGCACCAAACATGCACAGCACTGAATCCACCCCTTACCTAAACCTTACTGTAACACTAGCCTGTAAACACTTACACAACTGCTTACACATCTTCACAAAGAACACAGGACACACACAGCACCAAACATGCACAGCACTGAATCCATCCCCTTACCTAAACCTTACTGTAACACTAGCCTGTAAACACTTACACAACTGCTTACACATCTTCACAAAGAACACAGGACACACACAGCACCAAACATGCACAGCACTGAATCCATCCCCTTACCTAAACCTTACTGTAACACTAGCCTGTAAACACTTACACAACTGCTTACACATCTTCACAAAGAACACAGGACACACACAGTACCAAACATGCACAGCACTGAATCTGTCCCTTACCTAAACCTTACTGTAACACTAGCCTGTAAACACTTACACAACTGCTTACACATCTTCACAAAGAACACAGGACACACACAGCACCAAACATGCACAGCACTGAATCCATCCCCTTACCTAAACCTTACTGTAACACTAGCCTGTAAACACTTACACAACTGCTTACACATCTTCACAAAGAACACAGGACACACACAGCACCAAACATGCACAGCACTGAATCCATCCCCTTACCTAAACCTTACTGTAACACTAGCCTGTAAACACTTACACAACTGCTTACACATCTTCACAAAGAACACAGGACACACACAGCATCAAACATGTACAGCACTGAATTCATCCCTTTACTTTAACCTTACTGCAACACTAGGCTGTAAACACTTTCACAACTTCTTACACATCTTCAAAAAGAACACAGGACACAACCAGCACAAAACATGCACAGCACTGAATCCATCCCCTTACCTAAACCTTACTGTAACACTAGCCTGTAAACACTTACACAACTGCTTACACATCTTCACAAAGAACACAGGACACACACAGCACCAAACATGCACAGCACTGAATCCATCCCCTTACCTAAACCTTACTGTAACAGTAGCCTGTAAACACTTACACAACTGCTTACACATCTTCACAAAGAACACAGGACACACACAGCACCAAACATGCACAGCACTGAATCCATCCCCTTACCTAAACCTTACTGTAACACTAGCCTGTAAACACTTACACAACTGCTTACACATCTTCACAAAGAACACAGGACACACACAGCACCAAACATGCACAGCACTGAATCCATCCCCTTACCTAAACCTTACTGTAACACTAGCCTGTAAACACTTACACAACTGCTTACACATCTTCACAAAGAACACAGGACACACACAGCACCAAACATGCACAGCACTGAATCCATCCCCTTACCTAAACCTTACTGTAACACTAGCCTGTAAACACTTACACAACTGCTTACACATCTTCACAAAGAACACAGGACACACACAGCACCAAACATGCACAGCACTGAATCCATCCCCTTACCTAAACCTTACTGTAACACTAGCCTGTAAACACTTACACAACTGCTTACACATCTTCACAAAGAACAAAGGACACACACAGCACCAAACATGCCCAGCACAGAATCCATCTCCTAACTAAACCTTACAGTAACACTAGCCTGTAAACACTTACACAACTGCTTACACATCTTCACAAAGAACACAGGACACACACAGCACCAAACATGCACAGCACTGAATCCATCCCCTTACCTAAACCTTACTGTAACACTAGCCTGTAAACACTTACACAACTGCTTACACATCTTCACAAAGAACACAGGACACACACAGCACCAAACATGCACAGCACTGAATCCATCCCCTTACCTAAACCTTACTGTAACACTAGCCTGTAAACACTTACACAACTGCTTACACATCTTCACAAAGAACACAGGACACACACAGCACCAAACATGCACAGCACTGAATCCATCCCCTTACCTAAACCTTACTGTAACACTAGCCTGTAAACACTTACACAACTGCTTACACATCTTCACAAAGAACACAGGACACACACAGCACCAAACATGCACAGCACTGAATCCATCCCCTTACCTAAACCTTATTGTAACACTAGCCTGTAAACATATACAAAACTGCTTACACATCTTCACAAAAATCACAGGACAAAGCACCAAATATGCACAGCACTTAATCAATCCCCTTACTTAAACCTTATTGTAACACTAGCCTGTCAACACATACACAACTGCTTACACATCTTCACAAAAATCACAGGACACACAGCACCAAATATGCACAGCACTGAATCCATCCCCTTACCTAAACCTTACTGTAACACTAGCCTGTAAACACTTACACAACTGCTTACACATCTTCACAAAGAACACAGGACACACACAGCACCAAACATGCACAGCACTGAATCCATCCCCTTACCTAAACCTTACTGTAACACTAGCCTGTAAACACTTACACAACTGCTTACACATCTTCACAAAGAACACAGGACACACACAGCACCAAACATGCACAGCACAGAATCCACCCCTTTCCTAAACCTTACTGTAACACTAGCCTGTAAACACTTACATAACTGCTTACACATCTTCACAAAGAACACAGGACACACACAGCATCAAACATGCACAGCACTGAATCTGTCCCTGTACCGAAACCTTACTGTAACACTAGCCTGTAAACACTTACACAACTGCTTACACATCTTCACAAAGAACACAGGACACACACAGCACCAAACATGCACAGCACTGAATCCATCCCCTTACCTAAACCTTACTGTAACACTAGCCTGTAAACACTTACACAACTGCTTACACATCTTCACAAAGAACACAGGACACACACAGCACCAAACATGCACAGCACTGAATCCATCCCCTTACCTAAACCTTACTGTAACACTAGCCTGTAAACACTTACACAACTGCTTACACATCTTCACAAAGAAGACAGGACACACACAGTACCAAACATGCACAGCACTGAATCTGTCCCTTACCTAAACCTTACTGTAACACTAGCCTGTAAACACACAACTGCTTACACACCTTCACAAAGAACACAGGTCACACACAGCACCAAACATGCACAGCACTGAATCCATCCACCTACCTAAACCTTACTGTAACACTAGCCTGTAAACACTTACACAACTGCTTACACATCTTCACAAAGAACACAGGACACACACAGCACCAAACATGCACAGCACTGAATCCATCCCCTTACCTAAACCTTACTGTAACACTAGCCTGTAAACACTTACACAACTGCTTACACATCTTCACAAAGAACACAGGACACACACAGCACCAAACATGCACAGCACTGAATCCATCCCCTTACCTAAACCTTACTGTAACACTAGCCTGTAAACACTTACACAACTGCTTACACATCTTCACAAAGAACACAGGACACACACAGCACCAAACATGCACAGCACTGAATCCATCCCCTTACCTAAACCTTACTGTAACACAAGCCTGTAAACACTTACACAACTGCTTACACATCTTCACAAAGAACACAGGACACACACAGCACCAAACATGCACAGCACTGAATCCATCCCCTTACCTAAACCTTACTGTAACACTAGCCTGTAAACACTTACACAACTGCTTACACATCTTCACAAAGAACACAGGACACACACAGCACCAAACATGCACAGCACTGAATCCATCCCCTTACCTAAACCTTACTGTAACACTAGCCTGTAAACACTTACACAACTGCTTACACATCTTCACAAAGAACACAGGACACACACAGCACCAAACATGCACAGCACTGAATCCATCCCCTTACCTAAACCTTACTGTAACACAAGCCTGTAAACACTTACACAACTGCTTACACATCTTCACAAAGAACACAGGACACACACAGCACCAAACATGCACAGCACTGAATCCATCCCCTTACCTAAACCTTACTGTAACACTAGCCTGTAAACACTTACACAACTGCTTACACATCTTCACAAAGAACACAGGACACGCACAGCACCAAACATGCACAGCACTGAATCCACTCCCTTACCTAAACCTTACTGTAACACTAGCCTGTAAACACTTACACAACTGCTGACACATCTTCACAAAGAACACAGGACACACACAGCACCAAACATGCACAGCACTGAATCCATCCCCTTACCTAAACCTTACTGTAACACTAGCCTGTAAACACTTACACAACTGCTTACACATCTTCACAAAGAACACAGGACACACACAGCACCAAACATGCACAGCACTGAATCCATCCCCTTACCTAAACCTTACTGTAACACTAGCCTGTAAACACTTACACAACTGCTTACACATCTTCACAAAGAACACAGGACACACACAGCACCAAACATGCACAGCACTGAATCCATCACTTTACCTAAACCTTACTGTAACACTAGCCTGTAAACACTTACACAACTGCTTACACATCTTCACAAAGAACACAGGACACACACAGCACCAAACATGCACAGCACTGAATCCATCCCCTTACCTAAACCTTACTGTAACACTAGCCTGTAAACACTTACACAACTGCTTACACATCTTCACAAAGAACACAGGACACACACAGCACCAAACATGCACAGCACTGAATCCATCCCCTTACCTAAACCTTACTGTAACACTAGCCTGTAAACACTTACACAACTGCTTACACATCTTCACAAAGAACACAGGACACACACAGCACCAAACATGCACAGCACTGAATCCATCCCCTTACCTAAACCTTACTGTAACACTAGCCTGTAAACACTTACACAACTGCTTACACATCTTAACAAAGAACACAGGACACACACAGCACCAAACATGCACAGCACTGAATCCATCACTTTACTTAAACCTTACTGTAACACTAGCTTGTAAACACTTACACAACTGCTTACACGTCTTCACAAAGAACACAGGACACACACAGCACCAATCATGCACAGCACTGAATCCATCCCCTTGCCTAAACCTTACTGTAAAATTAGCCTGTAAACACTTAAACAACTGCTTACACATCTTCACAAAGAACACAGGACACACACAGCACCAAACATGCACAGCACAGAATCCACCACTTTCCTAAACCTTACTGTAACACTAGCCTGTAAACACTTACATAACTGCTTACACATCTTCACAAAGAACACAGGACACACACAGCACCAAACATGCACAGCACTGAATCCATCCCCTTACCTAAACCTTACTGTAACACTAGCCTGTAAACACTTACACAACTGCTTACACATCTTCACAAAGAACACAGGACACACACAGCACCAAACATGCACAGCACTGAATCCATCCCCTTACCTAAACCTTACTGTAACACAAGCCTGTAAACACTTACACAACTGCTTACACATCTTCACAAAGAACACAGGACACACACAGCACCAAACATGCACAGCACTGAATCCATCCCCTTACCTAAACCTTACTGTAACACTAGCCTGTAAACACTTACACAACTGCTTACACATCTTCACAAAGAACACAGGACACACACAGCACCAAACATGCACAGCACAGAATCCATCACTTTACCTAAACCTTACTGTAACACTAGCCTGTAAACACTTACACAACTGCTTACACATCTTCACAAAGAACACAGGACACACACAGCACCAAACATGCACAGCACTGAATCCATCCCCTTACCTAAACCTTACTGTAACACTAGCCTGTAAACACTTACACAACTGCTTACACATCTTAACAAAGAACACAGGACACACACAGTACCAAACATGCACAGCACATAATCCATCCCCTTACCTAAACCTTATTGTAACACTAGCCTGTAAACACTTACATAACTGCTTACACATCTTCACAAAGAACACAGGACACACACAGCACCAAACATGCTCAGCACTGAAGCCATCCCCTTACCTAAACCTTACAGTAACTCTTGCCTGTAAACTCTTACATAAATGCTTACACATCTTCACAAAGAACACAGGACACACACAGCACCAAACATGCTCAGCACTGAAGCCATCCCCTTACCTAAACCTTACTGTAACTCTAGCCTGTAAACACTTACATAACTGCTTACACATCTTCACAAAGAACACAGGACACACACAGTGACAAACATGCACAGCACTGAATCTTTCCCCTTACCTAAACCTTACTGTAACACTAGCCTGTAAACACTTACACAACTGCTTACACATCTTCACAAAAAACACAGGACACACACAGCACCAAACATGCACAACACTGAATCTATCCCGTTACCTAAACTTTACTGTAACACTAGCCTGTAAACACTTACACAACTGCTTACACATCTTCACAAAGAACACAGGACACTCACAGCACCAAACATGCACAGCACAGAATCCATCCCCTTACCTAAACCTTACTGTAACACTAGCCTGTAAACACTTACACAACTGCTTACACATCTTCACAAAGAACACAGGACACATACAGCTCTAAACATGCACAGCACTGAATCCATCCCTTACCTAAACCTTATTGTAACACTAGCCTGTAAACACTTACAAAATTGCTTACACATCATCACAAAGAACATTGGAAACACACAGCACCAAACATGCACAGCACTTAATCCATCCCATTACCTAAACCTTACTGTAACACTAGCCTGTAAACACTTACACAACTGCTTACACATCTTCACAAAGAACACAGGACACACACAGCACCAAACATGCATAGCACTGTGTTAAATAAAAACAAAGATAACAACACAGGAGGCTCAGATGCAAAAGTTTACTAGTGTACACCAGGAGGCAAAAAACGTACAAGTACAGAATTTTTTCTGACATGATGCAGGAAGTATACAATTTTATATAGGTTTAACACTCAAGCTGTGCCCACCTTACTGACGTGGTTAGTCACAGGGCACCTACATCACTATGGTCTACAATATTCTATTCATAAGAAAAGCTGATGTTATACATTTTAAAAAGTTTTCCCATGGGAATAATACAGCCTTGCAAAGCACCTGGTCAGTTATAATGTTTTTCTGTAAATGTTACTCCTTCAAGGTTTCAGGCCTGCTCGAATACAATAGTTGGTTCAGTCTTGTAATACACTTCTTTGTTCTTCTTGCAACATTACTTCAGCAGCTGTGTCTTATCTTGGTAACATTCACAAGGCCAATTATCTCAGAGGAAGGAAGATTTTCAATGCTTTATACATTTAATTTCCTGACCTAGCAGATAATCATTAGTGTAAAACATAAGCTTGCTGAGCTGGCTACTGCCAGGGTCAGAGTTCAAATACACTGCAGCTCCAAAGCTTCAAGCAATTACATGTAAAATCATTCTTATTGCCATATTGTAAATAGAATAAAATGCATTATATCCTTTTTGCTTTTTAACTAACACTTTATATGTGTTCAAATACATATTTTTCTAACATTTTCCTCCCTTTTAATACTTTTTATTCTATTCTGAAATATAAACACTGTTATATCATGCCCTAGCCTTCTCCCTTGAGGACTTTCAACTAGGCAAGTCATTTTGTTTATATTTCAGAAAGAGTTTCGTCTGGAATTAATAGTTCCAATTCAATATCTTGGTACAAAGTTTCAGTTACAGATATATCAACAAAATCTTTGATCAATCTTTTCATGCAGGGAATCCCACAACAGACACATGCTCCCAATAGGAGCAGACCAACACAAATAGCAATTAAAATGTTCATTAGGATGGAACCCCACCCACCAAACAGACCCTGGAAAAAGTTCGTCAGTGGGTTTGGGCCTGGTTCAGTCATGGCCGATACCTGCTGTATTACCTCTAGGTGGTCATTAATCTCATGTCGATTGTCTGGTATAAACGCACAGCATTCTTCTTTGATAAGCACGCACGTACCACCTCTCGCCGCTGGGGTTAAGTCAAGAGCCATTCGGTTTTGTAGCATAGCAGTTCTCATCGCATTCAGTTCATCAATCACTAGTTCGAGAGCAGAAAAAGTTGCATTACTCATTACTTCGAGAAGTTTCGACAGCTTTCTCAACTCCCAGATCGATTTGACTGCTCCATATGCTGGAAGTATTCCAGCCCAGGATATAACACTGTCACTCAAGTCCATATGAGTCAATTTTTCTTTATCTTTTACGGAATGGTGGTCTTTCCAACCAGCTTCGATTTTTCCCACTGGGTTCACAGGTTTTCAGATTGGACTTCAGGTTTCCAGGCTACATCTCTCACATTTCGTATCTTACCTAGAGGTAATTCTGCAGTATGCCTTATGGCCGGAACCAGATAACCCAAAAAACAACTGCCGGACCAATTCTCAGGTAGCCATTTGTATGCCTTTTTCCCACAAACAAAATAACAGTTTTCTACCTTAGTACTGATGCGGGTTAATTCTGAATGAAACATTTTCTTGTCTATCACAGACAATTGTTTATGTAAAACAGGATTTCTCTGCACATCACTTAATGTTGTTTTCATTAAACTCAAATATGAATCATAATTTGTGTTACAAACAGTGCCTTTATCTTTAGCTTTAATATAGCATTTGTAAGATATGGTTATATTACAGTTACTCCAACCCACTTGAAGTGTATCATTTTTGTAAAAAACATACAATTCCCTTCTGTGTAATTGGCAAATACAACGCAATTTTGTCCTGTGATCTTACAGAACCTGTATCAAAAAGTAAATTCTCCCAAGTCTCATTTATCCCCAAGAGGACAGCGGACATCAACAGTCCTCCATATGCTGTTGGTATAGCAGTACAAACCCAGCAATTTGAAATGTTCATAGTCTCTACATATACACGCTTCATAGCTAGGTATGTGTTAAAGTTTGGATGCCAGTCTATAGACAGTTCATCACATCTCTCCACTTTCTCTTGTGTGGTTATATGTAGGAAAAACCACAACAAAAGGAAGGTCATCACAAGCATAGTCAATAAATGCATAGTCAACAAGATGATTAAACAACATCTTTGGGGTTGATCTATATTTTTACTCGTTTTGCTCTTGGCCATCCTGCCTTTGTTGTGTATCAGTCACAAAATGTTTATCAAGTTGAAAATTCTTTACCGGTTTACAGTGTATCAGATGGACCCAGGACGACCTCTCAGCAACTTTGACTGCAGTAGATGTCGCCAACAGTACCTGGTACGGTCCTTCCCACTTTGGACTTGCCCAATTCTTCCTTTTCATAACCTTTAACCACACCCAGGACCCTGGAGTCAGCACTGCTTCCAACGGTCTGGTCTGTCTTTTATCTGAAAATGAGTTCAACTGCAAAACAGTTTTATTTGTTAACAGTTTCCTCATATAGCTAGCTAATGAGCTGTCAGCCTCTAGTTCTGCAGGCATGAGAGCTTTCCATTGTGGCACATAATATGCCCTTCCAAATATCACTTCAAAGGGGGTCAAACCATTTACATTTGGAACTGTTCTCATGTTCAGCAGTGCCAGAGGCAAACAGCAAATCCAGTTCTTCTGTGTTTCACTTACTAACTTCCTCAACTTGCTTTTTAAAATTCCATTATACCTTTCCACCAGTCCTGCAGACTGTGGGTGGTAAGCACAATGATTCTTCAAGGAGATCCCAAAGAATCTCCCAAGTTGGTGAATCGTCTGATTAACAAAATGTGTCCCATTGTCACTATAGATTCTTTCCGGTATGCCAAATCTAGGAATTATTTCTTTTATTAGGGCCTTTGCCACTGTTGCTGCATCCGGATTTTTAGTTGGAAAAGCTTCTACCCATTTGGAAAACATATCTATAATTACTAAACAGTATTTTTTCCCTTCACATTTATTCAATTCTATGAAATCCATACAAATAGTGTGGAACGGATATGGTGGTATAGGAAAACTCCCTTGCTTGGGTTTGAATGCCTCTTGTGCATGATGTTTGTTACAGATATGACATGCTACACAAAATTTGTGTGTATAATTTGTAAATCCATATGTTTGGAATATTCGATTTACTAACTGTACCATCCCCCCTGTTGAGACATGGCACTGCCCATGGCTCAACAAAGCTGCACATCTAAATAAATTAGACGGCAATATTGTTTTTTTCTCTTTGGAGACATACAGTCCATTTTCGAGGATTGCACCTCGTTTCTCCCATTTCTGTTTCTCTGCCTTTGTAGTTAATGTCTGCAATGTTTTTAACATTTCTAGATCTAAAATCTCAGAGGGCTGTAATTCCTCGGTTAAAAGTAAAGTTTCCGAGTCTGAGGCTGCTTGCTTTGCAGCTGCACCAGCTTTTGCATTTCCTTTTGAAATTCTATCCTGTTGTTTTGTATGAGCTAAACATTTACAAATAGCTACTTTAGAAGGTAACTGAATGGAATCTAATAAGTTCAAAATAAGTTGCGCATGATTAATCGGTTTGCCATTAGATGTTATCATTCCCCTATTTTTCCATTGTTGTGCAAAAACATGCACTGTAGAGAAAGCATACTGACTGTCAGTATATATGTTCACACATTTATCTTTCGCTAGAGTGCAAGCCCGTGTTAAGGCTATCAGTTCTGCTGCCTGAGCAGACAGGTTATGCTGTAAGGGTTGGGCTTCTAAGATCTCTGTATCTGTGACTACTGCATACCCTACTAGATTTTTCCCTGTAGGACCCTTTCTGCATGAGCCATCCACATAAAATGTCACCTCGGCATCATCCAAGGGCATATCAGTGAGGTCTTGTCTGGGCAAAGTTATTTGCTCAATTTCCTGCAGGCAGCTATGCGGTGTGCCATCCACAGGAGTTGGAAGTAACTTTGATGGATTTAATGTTGTACAACGTTCAATTACCATATGAGGTTGGCTCAGCAGTATGGTCATACATGAAAGATGTCTAGCAGGAGATAGATATGCTATTTTTTCTTGCAGTAAAATTATCACGACTGCATGAGGCACTCTCAATGTGAGAGGGTGGAATAATACCACTGAGGCCGAAGCCTGTACTGCCATTGCAGCTGCGACTACTGCTTGCACACAGTGAGGCAACGATCGTGCCACTGGGTCTAACTGTGATGAATAGTAAGCTATGGGGCATTGCTTATCCCCATGCTGTTGCATCAGAACTGACGTCATGTATCCCTGTTTACAATCTATGGTCTGAAAAAATCTTTTGTGGTAATTTGGAAGTCCTAAAACTAATGATGAAGCTATCAATTGTTTTAGTCTGCAGAAAGCTGTTTCTGCTTCAGGTGTCCATTGTAATACATCTTGTGTTGCCATTTGTGTTTTATATATTAAATCAGCCAGTGGAGCAGATTCTAAAGCGTAGTTTGATATCCTACTTCGACAAAAATTAGTTGTTCCCAAGAAGGACATAATTTCCTTCTTGGTTTCCGGTTTAGGTGCCTGTAAAATTGCTGTTTTTCTGTCTTCGTCTAATATTCTTCCTTCATTGGATATTACATATCCTAGGTATCTAACCTGTTTTCTTCAAAGTTGTAACTTACTTTTGTTTACTTTGTGTCCTTGTGCTGCTAAAAATTTCAATAACGCCATCGTATCCTCCCTGCATTGATGCTGGGTACGGGCTGCTAGCAAAATGTCATCTACATAAAGTAGAATCTGACTACCTCCTGGTGGGGTAAACCCTGTCAGGTTGCTTGCCATTTCTTGTGCAAATATCGTTGGACTTTCACAATATCCCTGCGGTAGCTGAGTATAGGTATATCTTTTACCCTGAAATGTAAATGCAAACCAATACTGGCTATCAGGATGTATAGGTATTGAAAATAAAGCATTGCTTATATCTACCACAGTGAAATATTTTTGTTGTGGCTTCAAATCATTCAACAAGGTGTGTGGGTCTGGCACCGTAGGTGCTCTGGGTATTATTGCATTGTTTACAGCTTGTAAATCCTGTACCATCCGCCATTCCCCGTTTGCTTTTTTAACAGGAAATAGAAGGGTGTTACATGGTGAATCAAGAGATTCTACCAGTATTCCTTCCTTGAGTAATGCTGCTATTATGGGCTTGATTCCTTGCTCTGCATCTTTCCTCAAGGGGTATTGTCTTTTCTGTGGTCTAAATGCTGATTTCAGTGTAATAGTTACTGGTCCTGCTGTTTGAATAAGTCCTACATCTGATTTGCCTGTTGACCATAGAATGTTTGGTATGTCACACAAGGCTTTTTCTTCTAATAAGAATGCTAATCAGCTGTCTTCACTAGTTTGTAAGTGTACAGCTGGATGTGTCTGTGTTAGCCAATTCAATTTCTGTTTTTGTATTCCCTGCTCTGATAATTCTAAATCAGTTTGTTTTTCCCATCTTGTTACTTTTTCTCCTAAGTCCGCCCATTTCACATCCTTATTCTTTGTCAAGCTGACATGTGGTAGTCGATTAGACTTGTACAGTGTCAAGAATTCCTGAGGTAATGAACAGCTTTCCACACTGTTTCCCTCAGTATCCCAATACAAGTTTGTAATACTAATCTGTTAGCAGGATTTTTGAATAATTCTTGCTCATATTCTTTATCAGGTCCTGGCATGCTACAGTAGTATAGAGTACAATGTAACAAATGCTGTTGGTCAGTGTCAAGGGAGGGGGCCTTACTGATGGCTACATTCATCAGTTCCTCGGTTACTGCCCCTGGACCAGTCGTAACTTGGTCCTGGCTGTACCAGTAATAAGTTTCACCCTCCGGTCGCACCACAAAAGTATCCATTTGTCTTTGTGCCTCCATACCCTGCATAGTGGGAACTACCGCTATACCGAATATCTGCATAAGATCTCTTCCCAGTAAGTTTACTGGACATTTTGCAGAAACTACAATTTTACTTTTCTGAGTCATACCCGAAACAGGGTCAGTTATTGCTATATCATGGGAGAGTGGCTCCCTATATAGCTGTCCATTTGCTGCTTTTGCTAATATATAATCAGGTGATTCGGAATATTCTGGTAACTTTGAGGGGTGTATCAAAGTCCGTGACGCTCCTGAGTCACACAGGAATTTAACTTCCCTTCCTTCCACCAGAAGTGTAACTTCCGGTTTTGTGTCTGCCAGATAGAGCTCCAAGCTCAATAATGCCAAATCTAAAATTTCACTTTCTTCATCCTCTACATCTGCTTGCACTTCCTCTGTTCCTTCCACTACATTTACATTTGTCCTTTGTTTGTTTGCCTTTCCTGATGATTTTTGACTTTCATCACTATCATATAGTCAGTCCTCATCACCCTTGCTTTCTGTAGTCACCTTTTTATTTAGCCTGCAATCCCTTGCTAAATGTACTTTCTTTCCGCACTTAAAGCACTTACCTTTCTTTTTTCTCTCTTCAAAATCTTCTAACCTTTTGTCAGATTGTCTATTTCCCTGGGCATTTTTCTTACCCTTTTTACCTGACTGTACTACAAAGACCTCAGCTCCATCTTCAGCTGTGAAGACCTGTGTCTTCTTTTTCTTTTTACTATTAAAGTGTCTTTCAGCATGTCTAGCATATTCAAGTAAGGCTTGTAGCCTACTTGTTCGATGATCTATCATGTGCTTTGTAATAAAGCTACTGATAGGTGCAATGCAACCTTTCAAAAACGCATTTTTCAGTTGCTGTTCATACGAGGTATCATGTGTCTGATTTTCAGGAATAGCCATACCACTATGGTTATTGAAACATTCCAATAATCTACCATGGTGCCCATGTACAGTTTCATTCTCTTGCTGTATGCATTGGTTAATGCAAGTCCAATCTGCTGTAGGTTTCCATTTTTCAGAAATTCGGTCTGTAAGACTTTTCACTCTATTGTCTAGTTCTGTGTCACTATGTGGGAGTGGTTTAAGCTCTGCGTTATGAGGATTCCAGGTGCCACAAATCATGTGCCAGTCTGGACCCACAATCTGTCTAACTACCTTTTCTACTTCTTCCCCATTCAAGTGGTAACTTAGTCTCATACCTTGTAAATCTTGTAAAAACTTTGTGTAATTAACTTTTGGATGAGGGATTCCCTCTGTAGCTTTCCGAATATCTTCCGGTGTCCATGGTCTGTATACTAGAAGAGTTGGGTCCTGCCCTTCCTGTCCTGTCTGAGGATTTGGTACCTCGATTAGTGGACAGATTTCTTCCTCACTCTCCTCTAGTGTGTTTTTCCCTACTTGATATAAGTCTGTGTCCCCAAGTGTTTTACGTGTCCGGGACCTAGTTTCAATAGGATCTCTAACAAATGGTTTTAGTGTTCTTGTGACTTCAGGATAACGTGGAGGTGAACCAGCTTGTCCTCCTGCTTCATATCCTGAAAAAGGCATTGGAGGGGGCGGGGGAGGCGGAGCCGTCGCTATTACTGTATTGTTATCCTCTTTATCTAAAAATAATGTCTTAGCACTTTTAGTTTTTTGTTCCCTTCGGTTTACTTCCTCAATCCACCTGTGTGCCTGAGGAATGCCTAATCGATGTTGTTTCTTTGCCTGACCTTCTGCGTCAGATTTAAGTTGTTTTAAAAGTTTAACTAATTAAATTTTATTTAATTTACCGTCAAATCCGTATTTATTAACCCATTTTATATAATACCTTACATTATCAGCCCGTTGTAATTGCATATATTTTGCGTCTTCAGTTAGGGGCGGATCTCGCGATGTTTTAGTGCACTGATTTCCCGTTCTAAAAGAAAATGTTACATAACCCTTTTCACCACATGGTATTTCAGTTCCTTACACAGTTTATCTAGAATAACTGCCTACCTTATTCTGTTTCCCTGATTCCTGACAAAATATACAGTAATTTCCTTTTGTCCCTGATCTGTATAACAAATCTTCTGACAATAGTATTCACTGCAACCTAGTCCCTGATCAAAAACAGAAAAAAAGGCAAATATCTTCCTACCTGAGCCTCCTGAGTCGACCAGTGCGAGACCGCTCTTCGGCCGCAGATCAGAAAGTGGCCAGACTCTCAAAACGACAATTCAGTCGGAGGTCTTTTATGTTTCAAGTTGAACCGTTTTGGTAGCTTCTCCTGCGCAGTGTTCGACCACCAGTACACTCTGATCTGTAGGTGTCCGAGGGTTTCTAGTTCAAGGAGGACCAAACTGTTAAATAAAAACAAAGATAACAACACAGGAGGCTCAGATGCAAAAGTTTACTAGTGTACACCAGGAGGCAAAAAACGTACAAGTACAGAATTTTGTCTGACATGATGCAGGAAGTACACAATTTTATATAGGTTTAACACTCAAGCTGTGCCCACCTTACTGACGTGGTTAGTCACAGGGCACCTACATCACTATGGTCTACAATATTCTATTCATAAGAAAAGCTGATGTTATACATTTTAAAAAGTTTTCCCATGGGCATAATACAGCCTTGCAAAGCACCTGGTCAGTTATAATGTCTTTCTGTAAATGTTACTCCTTCAAGGTTTCAGGCCTGCTCGAATACAATAGTTGGTTCAGTCTTGTAATACACTTCTTTGTTCTTCTTGCAACATTACTTCAGCAGCTGTGTCTTATCTTGGTAACATTCACAAGGCCAATTATCCCAGAGGAAGGAAGATTTTCAATGCTTTATACATTTAATTTCCTGACCCAGCAGATAATCATTAGTGAAAAACATAAGCTTGCTGAGCCGGCTACTGCCAGGGTTATAGTTCAAATACACTGCAGCTCCAAAGCTTCAAGCAATTACATGTAAAATCATTCTTATTGCCATATTGTAAATAGAATAAAATGCATTATATACTTTTTGTTTTTAAGTAACACTTTATATGTGTTCAAATACATATTTTTCTAACACACTGAGTCCATCCCCTTTCCTAAACCTTATTGTAACACTAGCCTGTAAACATATACACAACTGCTTACACATCTTCACAAAAAAACACAGGACTCACACAGCACCAAACATGCACAGCACTGAATCTATCCCCTTACCTAAACATTACTGTAACACTAGCCTATAAAAACTTACACAACTGCTTACACAACTTCACAAAGAACACAAGGCACACAAAGCACCAAACATGCACAGCACTGAATCCATCCCCTTACCTAAACCTTACTGTAACACTAGCCTGTAAACATTTACACAACTGCTTACACATCTTCACAAAGAACACAGGACACACACAGCACCAAACATGCACAGCACTGAATCCATCCCCTTACCTAAACCTTGTTGTAACACTAGCCTGTAAACACTTACACAACTCCTAACACAGCTTCACAAAGAACACAAGACACACACAGCACCAAACATGCACTGCACTGAATCCATCCCCTTACTTATACCTTACTGAAACACTAGGCAGTAAACACTTACACAACTGCGTACACATCTTCACAAAGAACAAAGGACACACACAGCACCAAACATGCACAGCACTGATTCCATCCCCTTATCTAAACCTTACTGTAACACTAGCCTGTAAACATTTACACAACTGCTTACACATCTTTAAAAGGAACACATGACACACACAGCACCAAACATGCACAGCTGTGAATCCATCCCCTTACCTAAATCTTACTATAACACTACCCTGTAAACACTTACACAACTGCTTACACATCTTAACAAAGAACACAGGGCACACACAGCACCAAACATGCACAGCACTGAATCCATCACTTTACTTAAACCTTACTGTAACACTAGCCTGTAAACACTTACACAACTGCTTACACATCTTCACAAAGAACACAGGACACACACAGCACCAAACATGCACAGCACTGAATCCATCCCCTTACCTAAACTTTACAGTAACATTAGATTGTAAACACTTACAGAACTGCTTACACATCTTCACAAAGAACACAGGAAACACACACCACCAAACATGCACAGCACATAATCCCTCTCCTATCTAAACCTTACTGTAACATTAGCCTGTAAACACTTACACAACTGCTTACACATCTTCACAAAGAACACAGGACACACACAGCATCAAACATGCACAGCACTGAATCCATCCCCTTACTTATACCTTACTGAAACACTAGGCAGTAAACACTTACACAACTGTTTACACATCTTCACAAAGAACACAGGACACACACAGCACCAAACATGCACAGCACAGAATCCACCCCTTTCCTAAACCTTACTGTAACACTAGCCTGTAAACTCTTACATAACTGTTTACACATCTTCACAAAAAACACAGTACACACAGCACGAAACATGCTCAGCACTGAAACCATCCCCTTACCTAAACCTTACTGTAACTCTAGCCTGTAAACACTTACATAACTGCTTACACATCTTCACAAAGAACACAGGACACACACAGTACCAAACATGCACAGCACTGAATCTGTCCCCTTACCGAAACCTTACTGTAACACTAGCCTGTAAACACTTACACAACTGCTTACACATCTTCACAAAAAACACAGGATACACACAGCACCAAGCATGCACAACACTGAATCTATCCCGTTACCTAAACTTTTCTGTAACACTACCCTGTAAACACTTACACAACTGCTTACACATCTTCACAAAGAACACAGGACACACACAGCACCAAACATGCACAGCACAGAATCCATCCCCTTATCTAAACCTTACTGTAACACTAGCCTGTAAACACTTACACAACTGCTTACACATCTTCACAAAGAACACAGGACACACACAGCACCAAACATGCACAGCACTGAATCCATCCCCTTACACTAAATCTTACTGTAATACTAGCCTGTAAACAATTACACAACTACTTACACATCTTCACAAATAACACAGGACACACACAGCACCACCGAACATGCACAGCACAGAATCCATCCCCTTACCTAAACCTTATTGTAACACTGCCTGTAAACACTTACACAACTCCTAACACATCTTCACAAAGAACACAAGACACACACAGCACCAAACATGCACTGCACTGAATCCATCTCCTTACCTAAACCTTACTGTAACAGTAGCCTGTAAACACTTACACAACTGCTTACACATCTTCACAAAGAACACAGGACACACAGCACCAAACATGCACAGCACTGAATCCATCCCCTTACTTAAACCTTACTGTAACACTAGCCTGTAAACACTTACACAACTGCTTATACATATTCACAAAGAACACAGGACACACACAGCACCAAACATGCACAGCACTCAATCCATCCCCTTACCTAAACCTTACAGTAACACTAGCCTGTAAACACTTACACAACTGCTTACACATCTTCACAAAGAACACTGGGCTAGCACAGCATCAAACATACACAGCACTGAATCCATCCCCTTACTTAAACCTTACTGTAACAGTAGGCTGTAAACACTTACACAACTGATTGCACATCTTCACAAAAAACACATGACACACACAGCACCAAACATGCACAGCTCTGAATCCATCCCCTTACCTAAATATTATTGTAACACTACCCTGTAAACACTTACACATCTTAACAAACAACACTGGACAGACACCGCACCAAACATGCACAGCACTGAATCCATCCCGTTATCTAAACCTGACTGTAACACTAGCTAATAAACACTTACACAACTGCTTACACATCTTTACAAAGAACACAGGACACACACAGAACCAAACATGTACAGCACTGAATCCATCCCCTTACCTAAACCTTACTCTAACACTAGCCTGTAAACACAAACACTACTGCTTACACATCTTCACAAAGAACACAGGACACACACAGCAACAAACTTGCACAGAACAGAATCCATCCCCTTACCTAAATATTACTGTAACACTAGCCTGTAAACATTTACACAACTGCTTGCACATCTTCACAAAGAAAACAGGACACACACAGCACCAAACATGCACAGCACTGAATCCATCCCCTTACCTAAACCTTACTGTAAAATTAGCCTGTAAACACTTAAACAACTGCTTACACATCTTCACAAAGAACACAGGACACACACAGCACCAAACTTACAGTGCACTGAATCTGTCCACTTACCTAAACCTTACTGTAACACTAGCCTGTAAACACTTACACAACTGCTTACACATCTTCACAATGAAAACAGGACACACACAGCACCAAACATGCACAGCACTGAATCCATCCCCTTACCTAAACCTTAGTGTAACACTAGCTTTTAAACACTTACACAACTGCTTACAAATCTTCACAAAGAACACAGGACACATAAAGCTCCAAACATGCACAGCACTGAATCTGTCCACTTACCTAAACCTTACTGTAACACTAGCCTGTAAACACTTACATAACTGCTTACACTTCTTCACAAAGAACACAGGTCACACACAGCACCAAACATGCACAACACTCAATCCACCCCCTTACCTAAACCTTACAGTAACACTAGCCTGTAAACACTTACACAACTGCTTACACATCTTCACAAAGAACACAGGGCAAACACAGCATCAAACATACACAGCACTGAATCCATACCCTTACTTAAACCTTACTGTAACACTAGGCTGTAAACACTTACACAACTGATTGCACATCTTCACAAAAAACACATGACACACACAGCACCAAACATGCACAGCACTGAATCCATCCCGTTATCTAAACCTGACTGTAACACTAGCCTATAAACACTTACACAACTGCTTACACATCTTTACAAAGAACACAGGACACACACAGAACCAAACATGCACAGCACTGAATCCACCCCCTTACCTAAACCTTACTCTAACACTAGCCTGTAAACACATACACTACTGCTTACACATCTTCACAAAGAACACAGGACACACACAGCAACAAATATGCACAGCACAGAATCCATCCCCTTACCTAAATATTACTGTAACACTAGCCTGTAAACACTTACACAACTGCTTGCACATCTTCACAAAGAAAACAGGACACACACAGCACCAAACATGCACATCACTGAATCCATCCCCTTACCTAAACCTTACTGTAAAATTAGCCTGTAAACACTTACACAACTGCTTACACATCTTCACAAAGAACACAGGACACACACAGCACCAAACTTGCAGTGCACTGAATCTGCCCACTTACCTAAACCTTACTGTAACACTAGCCTGTAAACACTTACACAACTGCTTACACATCTTCACAATGAAAACAGGACACACACAGCACCAAACATGCACAGCACTGAATCCATCCCATTATCTAAACCTTAGTGTAACACTAGCTTTTAAACACTTACACAACTGCTTACAAATCTTCACAAAGAACACAGGACACACATAGCACCAAACATACACAGCACTGAATCCATCCCCTTACCTAAACCTTACTGTAACATTAGCCTGTAAACACTTACACAACTGCTTACACATCTTCACAAAGAACACAGGACACATAAAGCTCCAAACATGCACAGCACTGAATCTGTCCACTTACCTAAACCTTACTGTAACACTAGCCTGTAAACACTTACACAACTGCTTACACATCTTCACAATGAACACAGAACATAAAGCTCCAAACATGCACAGCACTGAATCTGTCCACTTACCTAAACCTTACTGTAACACTAGCCTGTAAACACTTACACAACTGCTTACACATCTTCACAATGAAAACAGGACACACACAGCACCAAACATGCACAGCACTGAATCTGTCCACTTACCTAAACCTTACTGTAACACTAGCCTGTAAACACTTACACAACTGCTTACACATCTTCACAATGAAAACAGGACACACACAGCACCAAACATGCACAGCACTGAATCCATCCCATTATCTAAAACTTAGTGTAACACTAGCTTTTAAACACTTACACAACTGCTTACAAATCTTCACAAAGAACACAGGACACATAAAGCGCCAAACATGCACAGCACTGAATCCATCCCCTTACCTAAACCTTACAGTAGCACTAGCCTGTATACACTTACAGAACTGTTTACACATCTTCACAAAGAACACAGTACACACACAGCACCAAACATGCACAGCACATAAAACCTCTCCTATGTAAACCATACAGTAACACCAGCCTGTAAACACTTACACAACTGCTTACACATCTTCACAAAGAACACAGGACACACACAGCACCAAACATACACAGCACTGAATCCATCCCCTTACCTAAACCTTACTGTAACATTAGCCTGTAAACACTTACACAACTGCTTACACATCTTCACAAAGAAAACAGGACACACACAGCACCAAACATGCACAGCACAGAATTCATCCCCTTACCTAAACCTTACTGTAACTCTAGCCTGTAAACACTTACATAACTGCTTACACATCTTCACAAAGAAGACAGGACACACACAGTACCAAACATGCACAGTACTGAATCTGTCCCTTACCTAAACCTTACTGTAACACTAGCCTGTAAACACACAACTGCTTACACACCTTCACAAAAAACACAGGATACACACAGCACCAAACATGCACAACACTGAATCTATCCAGTTACCTAAACTTTTCTGCAACACTAGCCTGTAAACACTTACACAACTGCTTACACATCTTCATAAAGAACACAGGACACACACAGCACCAAACATGCACAGCACTGAATCCATCCCCTTACCTAAACCTTACTGTAACAGTAGCCTGTAAACACTTACACAACTGCTTACACATCTTCACAAAGAAAACAGGACACACACAGCATCAAACATCTACAGCACTGAATCCATCCCCTTACTTAAACCTTACTGTAACACTAGGCTGTAAACACTTACAGAACTGCTTACACATCTTCACAAAGAACACAGGACGCACACAGCACCAAACATGCACATCTCTGAATCCATCCCCTTACCTAAATCTTACTGTAACACTACCCTGTAAACACTTACACAACTGCTTACACATCTTAACAAAGAACACAGGACACACACAGCACCAAACATGCACAGCACTGAATCCATCCCTTTACCTAAACCTTACTGTAACACTAGCCTGTAAATACTTACAGCTCTCTCAAACCAAGACTGGCACAGTCAGTCAGGAGGAAAAGGGAACCATCCACACCACAAATCCAGTCTCACACAGACCTATTGCATCTGCATACCCAACACATAAACACACAAAAACATACTCGGAGGCTCTAAATAAAAATCTGCCTAAACAGCAAAGACCTCCTAAGCAGATATCCAAGCAACAGCCACCCCTCAACAATACACATGAATCACATATCTCACAAAATCAGTGTGCCTCACAGTCACAGCCCTTAAGGCCAAACAACACACCAAATACACTTGTTATAGAGGACTCTATTGCCCTGCACACTGACGTCCTGCTCACCAGACTGAACAAGGAGAAGGTCACTGTAAGCTGCCTGTCGGGTGCCAGGATCCACCACATAATGCAAGCACTCAGGTCACTCCAAAGCAAGTACAAGTATGACTCCATCATTGTCAATGCTGGTGTGAATGAGCTGAGACGTACCTCCCTGGACTACATGAAAAGAGACATAGAGGAGCTCTCTGACCATGTAGCCCAGGCTGGTATAACCCTGACCTTGAGTAGCATCTTGCCCTCACCAAGAATGATGCCACAGTATAAAGACAAAATGATCAGTTTCAACATTTTGCTAAAGTATTGGTGTCATTCAAAGGGGATCCAGTGTCTGTCAGCCTGGGATGACATGCTCGACAAGCCACGTTGCTTCGCTAGGGACGGCTTGCACCTGTCACCCTTAGGCTTTCGTATACTGGCCAAGGCTCTTGCCACCCCCATAGTGCCTTTTTTAGGCAAGGCTCAAAGGACAAACCCACCTACATAGACAACCCAAGGATAAAAAAACTAAAGGTAATGCTACTCAATGCCAGAAGTCTAAACCTCAAGATGCACGCACTCGAGGCTCTCCTCAGTATGGAGAAAATTGATGTCTGTGCAGTAACAGAAACCTGGTTCAAGGCTCCTGAGAGCACCCCAGCACTACCAGGTTATAACTCATACCATGCATTTTGGCTGCAAAACGCGGACCGAAGCACAAAAGGAAGGGGAGTATCTATATTCATCAAAGATACTTACACCTCCAGGTTAGTGGCACTGCACAAAGCATCGAAAACCATCCATGTGCAACTAACAGCAGGCAAAACTGCCTTTCAGTTTGTAGCCTGCTACAGAACACCCTTCCTATTACAGGAACCCCACTTGGCATTACTGAGAACACTGTAGAATATGAAGGTCTCTCCAAACACTATGTTATTGGGTGACTTCAACTACCCAAACATTGACTGGGAAAACTAATCAAGCCCAAACACCCTCACCCAATGGTTCCTTGAATTTATAAACTCTAACACAATGGAACAACTGGTCACCACTCCCACAAGAGGGAACAACATATTGGACCTGGTCATCAACAACATGGGGACTCTATGTTCCACACCAGAGGTAAACCCCTCATTGGTAAGATCAGACCATAAACAAATTTCCCTGGACATCCATATCCTGTCCCCACCCCCAGCCAAGGAAATCACTGTAAAGAATTTCTCAAAAGCCAACTTTGCACTTCTCAAGACTGAGGTGGAATCCTTCAAAGCCCCTGGGCCAGAGGATAATACAGCCCAATCCGCAGAATCCTTTACAAATGCATTCTATGAGCACCTGTTAGGAATGCATGGATCGTGCTATCCCAAATAAAACCAAGACTCACTCCTCCAAAAACAGGAGACCGGTCTGGTGGAACCGGCCTTAAATAAGCTATACAACAGAAGGAGGAAGCTACTACATGACAGAGCAAAATCCCAAAAAGGGAAGGCATCTCTGATCAGTATTAGCAAGAAACTTCGATCCCTCATAAAATTATCAAAGGCCAGTTTCGAAAGAAAAATTGCCCTAGACACTAAAGGTAATTACAAGGCCTTCTTTAATTATGTCAGGAACATGGGCGGAAACTCCCAGATATGCTCTGAATTGTTGTATAATGGTACAAAATATACCGAACCTACAGACATAGCCAACATCCTGGCAGACAGATTCAGCGCAAACTTCCCCCCCTTCCCCCCCAAAGGAGCAAATGCCTATCCCAACTGAATGTAACCTCCCTGACATCACAGATGCACAGGTGAAAGCTGCCCTCTCCAAAGCAAAAAACACAGCATCTATGGGACCGGACGGTGTCCCAGGCTGTGTCTTACATGAGCTCCAAGAAGAACTGAACCCTCACATTAAGTCACTGTTCAAACTTAGCCTTATTACAGGATATGTACCCAAAAAATGGTGCACAGCTACAGTGGTCCCACTCCACAAAAGTGGTGCCACAACGGACCCCGGAAACTATCGCCCCATAAGCCTGACTAGGCTGGTCTGTAAAGCTAAGCGTATTGTCATGGAACTCATAAACAAAGACATTGGGAGCCTCCAGACACTGGACCCTACCCAATTCAGCTTTGTTAAGGGCAGATCTTGCCTCTTAAACCTAGTTGATTTCTTTGAAACAGTTACCAAAGCCATAGATGAGGGCAAGGTAGTCCACACAGCCTACCTGGACCTTGCAAAAGCCTTCGACACAATACCCCACTCGGGCATCATAAATAAGCTTACCAGATTAAATATCAACCCCTATATCACAAGATGGGTTGCAAACTGGCTCAGAGATAGAACCCACATGGCCAGAATTGCACGTGCCATGTCCGAATCCAAACCAGTTACAAGTGGCGTCCCACAGGGCTCAGTTCTGGGACCTCTCTTGTTCGGTATATACTTCTCTGAGGTTCAGGCTAACACGGGGGGATTATGGCTGACAAAGTTCACAGATGACTGCAAACTGGGGGCCATAATAGAATCTCCAGCTGACACAAGCATCCTCCAAAAGGGTCTCACAGAGACGGATGCTTGGTGCCAGAGCCACGGCCTCAAGCTAAATGCTAAAAAGTGCATAGTCATCCCCTATGGGAAAAACAAGGTGCCCACAAATTACCACATAGGTGGCAATCCATTAAGTACGGAAGAAGTAATTAGAGATTTGGGGACCAACATAGATAGTAATCTCTCCTTTGATAATCACGTTGCCAAAGTGGTTAGAAAGACCTTCTATATAGCCCACCTAATCATGAAAGGGTTCGCATCTAGATCAAGAGAGGTCATTGTGCCCCTCTACTCGTCACTCATCAGGCCCATAATTGAATACAATGCCCCTTTTGGGATGTACCTTACCCGACACCTGCAGCAACTGGAGAGACCCCAAAAGTACCTCACCAAGAGGATCATGGGCTACAAACAGATGTCCTATGCAGCTCAACTAAAGAAATTCCAGCTCTACTCAGTTGCTTCAGAGGCGATCTATGCCTGACGACAAAGCCATGTCAAACCCAGAATTAATGGACATGCTCCTCCAAGTCCCTTAGAGCTACACGCTCCAGGGACCTAAACCTCAACACAAAAATAAATAGGACATGCTGGAGGGACAGATTAATTTCACAGAGGCTCCCTTCACTCTGGAATAGAATTCCAATTCATGTTAGACATAGCCCCTATCTAACCCTCTTCAAGCGAAATCTGGATGCGTGGATGATCTCTTCTGTGTCCCTGCTAGACAGAGGCACAGTAAACTAATCTTTCTGTGACCTACTTTACAGAGGCACAGTAGGCTAATCTAATAGGAGGCCTGGCTAGGCTAATAAATGCCCTAGGGCAGATAGCCTAGTATCTACCTATGAATCTATGAACCTATGAAATGCTTACACATCTTCACAAGGAACACAGGACACACACAGCACCAAACATGCAGAGCACTAAATCCATCCCCTTACCTAAACCTTACTGTAACACTAGCCTGTAAACACTTACACAACTGCTTACACATCTTCACAAAGAACACAGGACACACACAGCACCAAACATGCTCAGCACTGAAGCCGTCCCCTTACCTAAACCTTACTGTAACACTAGCCTGTAAACACTTACACAACTGCTTACACATCTTCACAAAGAACACAGGACACACACAGCACCAAACATGCTCAGCACTGAAGAAACCTTACTGTAACACTAGCCTGTAAACACTTACACAACTGCTTACACATATTCACAAAGAACACAGGACACACACAGTACCAAACACGCACAGCACTGAATCCGTCCCCTTACCTAAACCTTATTGTAACACTAGCCTGTAAACACTTGCACAACTGCTTACACATCTTCACAACCACAACTCTTACATTCAGTGCTCATTTTCCTCCTTACCTACATTATGTAAAACTTTTATTCAACCCTTTGTGGGTCACCAAACCCACAGCCACAGCTAGCTTGCACACAAGCAGCCATGGGTTTCTCATTCATCCTTGCCCAGTTCCAGCTCTCTCAGACTCATAATTACACCAGTATCTCACAGTTTGTGACACCATCAAAACTTTTAATAAATTCCCCTCCTGTAAGCTGTGATGTCAGCTGAAAGCTGCACTCCATCAGCTCTGCTTCAGTGAAGCAAGGACCTGATAGATTGCAGCAACCAAGGAATTAAGTTGTGTTTTGTTTTCTTCTTCAAGGAAGTGGTCCTTGTAAAGCACTGCTTGTGTCAGTTGCCTTAAAAAAGGCCCGTGTGTAGCAAGCATTCCTTTCTCTTGTTTTTCAAGAGAAAAGATTGCTTTGCTACTTGGATTTTCGGCATTTTGTTTATTGGTTTACTGGTGGTGTGAGGAGGACAAGAACTTTGGAAGAAGCCTTTCAGCAATGATCACTGGGACAAGCCAAGGAGCTGCATTTTCAACTGCCCTTGTAAGGGCAATTTTTAAAATGGCTGAAATAGTCTGTGTGGTAGCAATCAGGGGTCAACCTTTAATTTAGTGTAAGTAGAGGATTAGTTGCAGCCTACCAGTACAGAAAAAGGTAAGTTGCTGAGTTTTTTTTTTTTTAACATTTTTTTTTGGGGGGGAGACACAGGGAGATGAGGATTATAATATTTGTCCCCAGAAATCTTGGAGGATATGGGGGTGGTGGTGGAGAGAGGATTTGGTCTAAATAGTTTTATTTTAGCTTTGTTCAGAATTCTTTGCTGAGAGATAAGGGGGCTTCTGTGATAAATAATGTCCAGATTCTAGATTTTTACTCAGTCCTGCATAAGAATAGTCATATTTTTTATTTATTTACTTTTGCTTTGTCCAGAATTGTGCTGATTGGTAGTGGAGCAATAGTGACTAAGAAAATGTAGATGATGATTTAATGTAGACTAATGCAAACCCCATTAGTCTAATATTTCTTTTTTAAGTTTGTAACATCAGTATTTTCTTGTGCTATGCTATTGGTCTATGATGTTTTGCTATGTCCTGTAGCTGTTGGCAAATTACTCTTTTTAAGGTATATTTTTATTTTTCCCCCCAAAGATGAATATGTGTAGGGAAGGGGTGGGGGAGGGGATATATGGTTACCATGCATTAGTCTTTGATTGGCCTGTAGTTTTTTGTATGACCTTGAGAGAAACACTGCCATGCCCTGCTTTAACACACAGATATTGCTTGTAGTCCTCATCCTGGTGGATTTCTGTTCTGATTGTAGGTGCCACCATATTTAGACTTGTAGTATAACTGAAGTACCTAAGCCTGCAGATATATTTTGCCTTCTAGAGTTAAATACCACAACTGTTCTGCTTCCCTTTCAAAGTATTCTTCTCCTGCATAGCTACAGAAAAGACTGCACCTAATATGAAAAAAAACTTGACTAATACCAGCTATCAAGGATAATGACAACATCACACTAGATTATAACATAAATAGGCAAGACTGGACATCAAAACATGCAGGAGGTGTAGCTATACCAAATCATAATCATATGGGCTTCCCATTTTCAAGAACTTATTTTAGTATTTGATAACATTGAAATAATTATAGCCATCCTAGACTAAATACGAATGAAAACCAATGTAACACCAGAATCTATCTAATACCTCCAAACTGTATATGAAGTTTAATGCCAACATATATTTTGTGTTACATCTTGGTACCAAAAATAATGCTTGCCCATATTCTATTGGCAACTCGTTTCTGCTCAGTGTTAACCGTATCAGAGATTTTGGGGGTATTAGCAGATAAAAAATTAAAATATGATGTTTGTGTAAATGTTTTATTGAGAATGTGTTATAGGTTAATCAATAATATTTATGATGATGCTTTACTAGTAGGGATCATAATGAGCTCTTTTGGAATACTGAGGTTTATTTTGTATGCCAAATTCTTCACAGGTTAGGAAACCAAAGAGTATGCAGTGCACTTGTACCAGACAATTTAGTGGGATGAGGCACCTGAATACAGTTAAAGCACCTGTATTAGATTTGTATAAAAAGCTATCAGTTCATTAAGCTGTTGCTGGTGTGATATTAATGGTTCCATCCTGAAAGTAGCTAATTTGATTGATCTGTGTGCTGGCATTTTTAGCTGGATTCATACAACACATGTATGTTTTGTGTGCAAGGGGCCTATCATTTGAAAACAGCCCAAAGTTAATCTTTATACGAGCCAAATGTATTTTCTTTGAATGTGGATTTCAATGCTTTTTCAATTAATGTGAGTTTCGAGGGCAGAGAAGTTTTAATGCTAAGTCATTGTGAGACTGCATTGCTTTGTTTAGCAGATGTTTTAGTGTTTGTGCTGTAAAATGCAAAATAAAACTTTCAAATGAAGTCCAAATCATTGTAGAAGTAAAGCAAGTATGCACATTACAGTGTTTATGGTAAATGGGGCAAAATAGCCAAGTAATGGAACACTGGAATCGCTGCAGGGGGGCGGCTCCATTCAACCATGATTTTGTGAGGGGGAAGGGCGGCAAACTCAGACAGCCCCGGCTGAATTATACCTCTCAACGATTCAGATTTTCACAGAATGAATAGATTATTGCTTCTTATTTTTGGTTTGTTCTTCATAAAATGTATGCTTTTCTGGCAAATCATTTAAGAATTAAGTCACTAAATAATGACAGATATTGAGTTTCAGACTTCATAAAATTCAGAAAAAAATACATGCTAAAGCAAGACCTGTTATTCTATTAACAAAGTTTATACAAGAGCAATTTTTAGTACTGTTTGTATGTTCCCCCAACATATTTGCCTTGTCCAGATTTCCTGCGTTAACAGGTTGAGAGGTACATGCAAATAAGTTGCTTTATAGAATTAGGCATAGCCAAACCTCTCAACTGTCCCCAATTTTGGCTCAAAATGTTGCTCTCCCTCTAATAATCCCTCCGCAAAATGGCAGTTTTGGAAGAAAACATGGAGGGTTTGCAATTACTAAATAACTGTAATAATCAGAGTTATAGATTACTTTTTTCAGAAATGCATGCAGATTTGTTTATTTTGTCAGCTGCTTAAGTTAACAGTACTAATATTAAAAAAGTATCCCTTCTTTGACAGGTTCCCAGCTGTATTGTGTGGCTATTTTATATTTTTGCATCACATTTTTGGTCCATTTTTCATAAAATTATGTTTTTCTGGCAAATTAGTGGCAAATCATTAAAGATTGAAGTTAAAAAATAATGAGACATTTGAGTTTCAGATGTCATACCCTTCAGAAAATTCACACTAATGCAAGATCTACTATTCTATTAGAAAGTTTATAAGAGCAATATTTAAATATTGTCCTTATTTTTGGGCCTTTGTCTCACTTCTATGTATGGCTTTGTCCAGATTACTTGCTCTGAGGTTGAAAGATATGACAAATGTGTCAGGGTCATCACAGTCAGCCAGAGACATTTCAAATTGTGACATACTTGTTGCACCCCACTCCCCCATGTAGTGACTCTGGATGTCTCCAAGCAAGGCATGGAGCAGGTATGCAGTGTAAGTGTGCAGAGTATCCCCCCCCATCCAAGTTAGACACAAGTACTACAGCGGCTTTTCATCTGTACTTGCTTGATTTTGCAGAATGTTCTGTTTTTTGTCATATTTTTATACTGTTGATTTATGCTTCTTATTATTCAGAAAGTGTCTGTTGGTCTGTGTTTAAGTAGCAATGCTTTAATGACCATCAGGTAAGCTTGTCTGAGATTGTAAGATACAAGTAAGCTATAATAAGCATACTGTTAAAGAATTACCAGCATTGAAAGCCTTTTTGTGGTTGCCATGCAGAGAATATTTACATAACTAGATAATGTGTAAGCCTTGGGTATTGAAATGCATATGACAGTATTTGTAATAAAGGACAAGATTACAGTATTTTAAGTAGCTCATTGCCTTTGTTGGAGACTTGCCGTCATCTTTGCAGGCTTTACCCGTAAACTAAACCGAATGTCAATCTATCATGTGTGGTCCATAACCTGTGCAGTAATCCTTTAAGCAATTTATCTTGAGCTTGTTTCTTGTTTGCTGTTCATTTTTTACTTTGATCATGTTTTCCCCATGAAACAAGTAGATAGTTGTTGTCAGGCAGCAGGTCTTTTTTGGATAAGAAATATTTTTACAAGTGGGGGTATCACAGAGATTGCTACTTTCAGCATGTTACTTGGTACTTTTATAAAGCTGAATATAAATTATAATTAGAACTGCAGTGCGAGGAGAAATGGTCTGAGTTTGGTGCTGCTTGTTTTTCTTATACTTGATTTTGACTGGCATTCCAGTAATGTATGTAAAAAGCAATTTATTTTTTCATGCCTCACAACCTTTTTGTTTCCATCTAGATATTAAGTGAACTGTCATGCAGCCAATGCATTGAAATATTCTTTTTCTTCTACATTTCATTTTGTCTTGATTGGACTCTCAGAATAATGGTTTGACACCCAGGGCAGTGTATCTAATTAAATTGCCAGTTTTTTTAGTTTTGAGCATAGCCCCTCCCCTTTCTGGTTGACCACACCCCTTCCCATTGGTCCCACCCATTCTGCTGTCTCCTGCTGCCCCCCTTTGATTTGAAGTCACCAGCCACCACTGCTTTGTTCTGTGATTATTTTTGTCTTTGTCTAGAAATGAGCTAAAACATTAGGCAGGGGTAGGGGTTGTGAGAATGATGTCCAATGTTGAGATGTTTACCTGGTATTTTTGGTAAAAAAATGTGGGTTCATGCAAAGCATGCTACTGTAAAATCTGTTCTAACATCTTTTTTAGCTCAGAAGCTCAGTATTTTGAAGGCCTAATCTTATGTCTTACATGCTGAGAGGTTGGTGGCAGGGAGTATGAGCTTTGAGACAGTTTCAGACTGTGCTTGATACTGTAATCTGTCCCTCAAAGCAATTTAGTTTTCTAGCAAACTTTTGACAATTGAAGTAATGGGAAGGGGTGTGGCCACACCTTACATCCTTCTAGGTAGGGCCCCCAGCATGACACTTGCTGGGGGTCCCCAAAATGCTAGCACCGGCCCTGGTGGTTCACACAAATGAGTATTCACTCATTTGTGCATTCACTATTTTTTACATCCACAAAAACATTTAAACCAAATCATTTTTGACCACACCCCTTCCATTGGAAACTGTGTGCATTCTGGAAATATTTACATGTTGATTTCTGTGGAATGAAAGAAGTGCTCCACTTACACAAGATGTGATACTTCTAGCAATGATCTTTGTAAAACATAAAGCTAATTAAACATCTCATGTGAATCTTTCCTTATGAATAGTATGATAAATCAACATTTGTGGGAGTTTATACATCACAGACCACTGAAGTGCTAATAACAGAGCAGGACATTCTGAAATGACTAAAGCATTTCCATTTTATAATGATAATGCAGAGTAGAAAATTCATCAAGTCCAAGCTTCCAGTTGAATCATTACTGGAATGTACGTACAGTGTTTTCTTTCTGCTTAAACTTCAGTGAAACTCACTTGCCTTCTTCCTGTGTGTCCTAAACCTTCTTCATTAGATTACCCTCTGATTTCCTGTATGTGGGCCTAAGCCACTGCAATTCATTCTCTTTCACCTCCTGTGCAACTGGAGCTATTTGTTGTTTGCTCTGATATTGTCATTTATTCATTTATCCCACAGTGTGCATCCTACCACCCATTTTAGGCAATTCATCTCCATCTCTTCTAGCTTCCTCGACTGCTCTGGCTTTACTGCCCAGGTTTCTGTACCATACATTTGCACTGGTAACACCACTGTTTTGTATACCTTAGTTTTCAGCTTCTTTGGCATTCTTCTGTCATACTTGGCTGCAACCCCTCTGATTCTAGCTTTGACCTCCTCATTCAGACTTCCCTTCTCCTCAACCATCCATCCCAGATACTTGAAGCTGTTAACCTGTTTCACTGTTTTTCCTTTCTTTCTCAGTTTTCAGCTTCTTCTGATTTCCCCATTTGCCACCATTACAACTATCATATCTGTACTCACTTTCACTCTGTATTTTCAGTTTTACATTCCATTCCATTCCCCTTGGTGAAGTTTTTGTTAAGAGTCTAACTGTAATGCCATGTCATCTGCATACAGCAATTTGATTGATCCATCCCTTCTGACCTGTTTGCTAATGTAGACCTTCACCAGTATCAGCAGCAATGGGCTCAGAGCTGAACCCTGGTGAAATCTCCCAATCCCTCAATGAACCTATCTGTGATGCCAAAAACTGTTCATACCTGTGTTACTGGCTTCTTTTCCATAGTCTGCACTAATTATATCAACTTTTGTGACACTGAGCCATCACAGTACTGTCCAAATCAGCTTTCTTGCGGCATTATCATATGCTTTCTCCAAGTCTAGGAATGCTGATTTAAACTGTTTCCACATCTCTAGCTATATCTCAATTATCTGTCTCACTGCAAACATCAGGTCAGTTGTGCTGCATCCTGATGTGACTCTGAAGTGTACATCTTCCATCTTACTCTCTACTACTCTGTGTATTCATTTATCAATCAACCTCTCCAGAATTTCATGCACTATGACAGAAGTTTTATATCTCTAGTCTGCCCACAGCTGTGAATGTCCCCTTTGATTTTTGTACACCGGTACTAGAATGCTTATTCTCCAGCCATCTGGGATATGCCTTTCTCTCTATATGGCTATAACAACCCTCTGAATCCATTTCCTCACTAATTCTTTCGACATCTTGATCATATATGCTGTGACCTCATCTGTGCCTGCTGCTTTCCCTGATTTCATTTCCCTTAGTGCTGTCCTTAATTCTTCTGTTGTGGGCTCCTCCTCTTCTCTCATCATATGCTGTGTCTGGGGCAGTACAGCTTCTGTGGGGTTTTCTCCATTCAGAAGCTGCTGGAAGTACTCCTTCCATCTGTCTTTACTGTCTTATGGACAAGTGGGAAGGTTGTTGTTGGTATTTCATATGATAAATCTATATATGGATCTACTTTAGTAGATCAAATTACCAGAATGAGGAAATTTAAATTATTGAGATGAGACGACCGAAATTGCTGTAACAATGAACATTTTCCAAGCCAAACTTAATAACAATGGAAACCTACTGCACATATCAAACATCACTCTAACTTTTGAATAGATATCATGGAGCATTAACAAAAAACAGCTACTCCTTTTGAACACATATTTTAACATAGAAATGGAATGTTTCGCCTATGTGGGGGGATGCACCCCTCCCCCGCAAATTTTATATATATATATATATATATATATATATATATATATATATATATATATATATACCAAAATAGGCTTAAACAATACCATAGATTTAATACCAGAGGCACTATCTGCTTGTAATTTAACAATCCAGTTGTATTCTATCATCTTTAGATCATTATTTTTATCACCCCCTTACATACTACTAAAACAAATATCTATAACTCTAAATAAAAAAAATGATGTGTGTTACCAGATTCTAGATTATGTTTAGCAATAGCATTTGTTAGAATACATCTTTTGGTGTCTGATCTGTGTTCTATAATACGCTCACGTAATTTTCTAAATAAACTAAATAGACAATATTAGTAGTATTGCAAGTTGCAGTACAGGTAAAAGAATACAGTTTATGTGTTACATGATGTGTAAATGTATTGTTTTTGTGTATAACATTACTTACAGAACAGTTCATACATGGAAAGGTGCCTTTTTTATTAAATTCCAGCACATTTTGTGTCTTGTGTCAAAGATCTTTATACCATAATTTACTTTGTAAATTTGTAGAGTATCTGAAACCTATTTTAAAGCACAAACAGTTATGCCTTAAGGAATGATTTTTAATAGGCTTCATCATTATAGTTTTTCTATAAAAGTATTTTAACTCTTATAAGAAAGTTTTTAAATTAATGAGATTGCTTAAGACATGAATGTTCTATTATCTGGTTGGCTGTCCTATTATCATGTGTTATTGCTTTTAACTTAAATAGTAATATATTTGAATGGATTCTTTATGACACTGAGGAAGGAGCAATCCAAAAGCTTTGTGTTTTTGAACTGTGCTTTTTTACTACATTCTGCAATAAATCTTTTGGACATAACTTTGCCGTTTCTTATTTGTTTGCGTTGGATTTTTCTGTGAATGGTATGTGCGTTACAGGCTTTTGTTTCTTTTGACTTTCATCTAGGTTGTAGTCAGGGTTTTATCCGTCTATTCCACCAGAGTGGCCCTAATAAAATATTGGTGCAGAAGATATTTTTTGAGATTCACTCTTCATTTTGACAGTGCAGACAAAATATATGGTAGAGCACAGTATTTTGATAGATTGCAGAAGGATTCTGCCACTATAGCAGTGGCCAGTCTATGTGGTAACATTTGAATTGACAACAAATAATGAAATAACCTTCAACTTGATGTCAGAGAGGAAGAGATAACAGAAATTTCTTTTAACTTTGCAACATGCATCTATTTAATAGCAAGACTTAGTGTGCCCTACTTCTATATATATATATATATATATATATATATATATATATATATATATATATTTATAATATATATATATATTTATATATAGGTCCCCTTTGAATGGTCGACATTTCACAATGTCGACATTCATATGGCCGAGACCATATGATCGACATTTGAAATGTCGACCATGGGGATCCGGCATCTCCCTATAGTGTGGAATGGAAAGATTTCCACTTCCACACTGTAGTGTGATCTCGGAGTTGTTATATTCAAGTTCCGGGGGTGGGGGGGTGCAGGGGGGGGCAAAGCAGTGTTAAGGTAAGTTTTTTTTTGTTTTTTATGTTCTACTTGTATGGTCGACATTTCAAATGTCAATCATATAGTCTCAGTGATATGAATTTCGACATTGTAAAATGTCGACCATATCAAGTAGACTCATATATATATAAATATATATATATATATATATATATATATATATATATATATATATATATATATATATGGGTCTACTTCTTTTGACCTAACTTTCATTTGCCTGACACTCATTTGCCTGACTCCATTTGACTGAAATTTCATTTGCCTGACACTTCATTTGCCCGACACTTCATTTCACTGACAAGTATTATTAGCAAGAAAATGGAATATGCCCCCTTCCCCACTGTAGTGTGACCCTGGAGTTAGAATATATAGTTAGGGGGGGGTGTGGGGGGCGAAGCCCCCCACTTCATTTCATATGATATTGTTAACTTTTGATGTAATATTGCTTAGTAAAAGAAAAGTAAGTGGGGGGCTGTGCCCCCCACCCCCCTAACTATATATTCTAACTCCAGGGTCGCACTACAGTGGGGAAGGGGGCATATTCCATTTTCTTGCTAATAATACTTGTCAGTGAAATGAAGTGTCAGGCAAATGAAATTTCAGTGATTTGGTCTCAGGCAAATGGGTGTCAGGCAAATGGGAGTTAGGTCAAAAGAAGTAGACCCATATATATATATATATATATATATACATATATATACACACACATATATATATATATATATATATATATATATATATATATATATATATATATGTGTGTGTGTGTTGTTCCTATTTGAAACCCTGTTTTTAGATCTGTAACATCTGAGAAAAATACAAATATAACTAACAGCAGGCCAGAGAACTGAGTATGATGGTGATGATGCCATGTTATGCATCACATTTCAAATATATTTAGCATTAGCTTCTTAGTCGGTTTAATTTCTCTGGGTATTTTGGGTTGCTAGTACAATGACAGGAATAGAGCCCATTCTTAAGTCAAAGTATGACTAAATTTCATAAAATTAGTATTGTTTCAGTCTTTAATGTTAGCCAAAAGTGCTCTTTGCAGCATCTGCAATGCCCCAGGATTTACTCCTTTTGTAGTTCATATGGAGTTACATGTATTGGTAACATACCTAAATACGACTGTAAATTCTTTTTTAGGAGACCCATTGCTTCTACTACTATTGGAACTGTCTGGGTATTGTTCTTTCATATTGCCCTCATTTCTGCCTGTAAATCCTAATATTTTATGACTTTGTGTCTCTATGTATGTAAGACTCTGTAATCACAGTGTATAGTAATTTCAATGATCAATGCTACTTTTGTGTTTTTTTCGTAGTCTACTATATCTGTTTTTCTTGCATCTATTTTTTTGAACTGTTGGTAATGGGTGATCCCATGTGATATAAACTTCATCATTTTCATTAATGCTTTGTGGATCATATTTCCAGTGTTTTTCAGCTAATTCAATATAATAATGTTTGCACAATCCCCATTGCAATAGTCTTGTCACATTATTATGCCTTTCATTATACAAGACCTCTGCCATTAGTGTATCACATTCAGCAACAAGATGTGTGACTGTTTCCATAGGTTCATAGGTTAATAGGTTCATACTAGGCTATCTGCCCTAGGGCATTTATAAGCCTAGCCAAGAATGTGTTTGGCTTTCGCCACCCATTTTAAATTTATTTTGCTATGCCCTTTTTCGAGGTTAGTATACTGTGCCTCTGTCTAACAGAGACACAGAAGTGATACCCGGGGTAAACCTACGATCTCCCATTCACTCATCAAGATTCCTCTTAAAGAGACTCAATGAGGGACTCTGCCTAACCTGGACTGGGATTTTATTCCAGAGAGAAGGGAGCCTCTGGGTTATGAATCTGTCCCTCCAGCATGTCCTATTTATTTCAGTGCTGAGGTTCAAGTCTCTCAAGCGCGTAGCTCGATGGGATTTGGATTTTCTGAGGTGCAGCATGTCCATTAATTCCAGGTTGGACATGGCTTTATACGTCAGGCACAGATCGCCTCTGAACAGGCGGTATGCCACTGAATAGAACTGGAGTTTCTTTAACCGGGCAGCATATGGCATCTGTTTGAGCCCTTTGATCCTCTTGGTGAGGTACTTTTGGGGTCTTTCCAGTTGCTGCAAGTGTCTGGTAAGGTACATCCCAAAAGGGGCATTGTACTCAATTATGGGCCTGATGAGGGATGAGTAAAGAGGCACGATGACCTCCCCTGATCTAGATGTGAATCCCTTCATGATTAGGTGGGCTATATAAAATGTTTTTCTAACCACTTTGGCCACGTGGTTGTCAAATGAGAAATTGCTATCAACTTGGATCCCTAATTAATTCTTCTGTACTTAATGGATTACCACCTATGTGGTAATTTGTGGGCACTTTGTTTTTGCCAAAGGGGATGACTATACACTTTTTGGCATTTAGCTTGAGGCCATGGCTCTGGCACCAGTTGTCTGTTTCTATGAGGCCCTTTTGGAGGATGCTTGTGTCGGCTGGAGAGTCGATTATGGCACCCAGTTTGCAGTCATCTGTGAACTTGGTCAGCCACAGTCCTTCCGTGTTGGCCTGTGCCTCCGAGAAATATATACCGAACAAGAGAGGTCCCAGGACTGAGCCTTGTGGGACACCACTTGTAACTGGTTTGGAGTCTGACATGGCTCCAGCAATTCTAACCATGTGGGTTCTGTCCTTGAGCCAGTTTGCAATCCATCTAGTGACATAGGCATTTATATTTAAGCTGGTGAGCTTATCTATAATGCCCGAGTGGGGTATTGTATCGAAGGCTTTTGCGAGGTCCAGGTAGGCTGTGTGGACCACCTTCCCCTCGTCAATGGCCTTGGTGACTGTTTCAAAGAAATCAACCAGGTTTAAGAGGCAGGTTCTGCCCTTAACAAAGCCAAACTGGGTAGGATCCAGTGTCTGTAGGTCCCCAATATCTTTATTTATGAGGTCCATGATGATCCTTTCCATAGCTTTGCAGACCAAGCTAGTCAGGCTTATGGGGCGATAGTTTCCAGGATCTGTTGAGGCACCACCTTTATGGAGAGGGACCACTGTTGCTGTACGCCACTCTTTGGGCAAATATCCTGTAGTAAGGCTGAGATTGAACAGTAGTTTTATGTTTGGGTTTAGCTCTTCTTGGAGTTCATGTAGGACGCAGCCCGGGACACCGTCTGGTCCCATTGATGCTGTCTTTTTTGCTTTGGAGAGGGCGGCTCTTACCTGAGCATCTGAGATGTCAGGGGGGCAGCACTCTGCTGGGATAGCTATTTGCCCTTTTGGTGGGGAGGAGGGGAGAAGTTTGCACTGAACCTGTCAGCTAGGATGTTGGCAATGTCTGTGGGTTCAGTGTATTTTTTGTCATTTTGGACTAATTCTGAGCATATCTGGGAATTACCACCCAGGTTCCTAACATAACTAAAGAAAGCCTTGTGATTATCCTTAGTGTCCTGTGCAATTTTTCTCTCGAAGCTGGCCTTAGACAATTTTATGAGTGCCCGTAGTTTTTTGCTAATACTGATCAGTGATGCCTTCCCTTTTTGGGATTTTGCTCTATCATTTAGTAGCTTCCTCCTTCTGTTGTATAGTTTGTTTATGGCTGGGGTCCACCAGACAGGACGTCTGCCTTTGGAGGATTGGGTCTTGGTTTTATTTGGGATCGCATGATCCATGCATTCCTGAAGGTGTTCATAGAATGCATTTATAAAGGATTCTGCGGTCTGGGCCGTATATTCCACAGGCCCGGGGGCTTTGAAGGATTCCACCTCGGTTTTGAGGAGTGTGAAATTTGCTTTAGAGAAGTTTTTCACTGTGGTTTTCTGGGCAGGGGTGGGGTCGGGATGTGAATATCCAGTGAGATTAGTTTATGGTCTGATCTTACCAGTGAGGGATACACTTCTGGTCTGGAGCATAGAGTCCCCATGTTGGTGATGATCAGGTCCAGTATGTTTTCCCCTCTTGTGGGTGTGGTAACAAGTTGTTCCATAGCATTTGAGTTTATAAATTCTAGGAACCTTTGGGCTAGGGTGTTGGAGCTAGAGTAATGCTCCCAGTCTATGTTTGAGTAGTTGAAGTCGCCCAATCCCACGTGGGAGCTTAGCATTTAAATTTATTTTTCCAGGTTGTATTTTGTATGCATATTCTTTTATTGTTTTATTTACATGATCTTTTTTTTCCCTTTACAAATAGAACTCTTTTCCATGTGCTATTATATTTAGCCATAAAATTATTCCTACCATTTCATGTTTTCTCTCTTTTTCAGGGATTTAAGCATGAACCATGGATAAATTAAACAATTCTGAATTAAACTTTCTGCTTATCATTTGAAATTTTCCCAGAAATGTAACATTTAACTAATATAATTTCTAATAACTTTAAATGTTTTCTATAGACTTAAAACAGAACCCTACTCATTCTTTCCTGTAAAATTATATTGAAATGATTATAACCCATATTACTCAATGGATTATGGAGTACAATCCATATTACTTAATGGATTATGAATTATAATCCATATTACTTAATGCAATCAGTCTCAAATCATCTTTGTTAAAAATTAACGTTATGTCATCTTTATATACAGCTTTTTTTTCATATCCCCTCCAGTAACCACTCATTCAATATATATTAAGGAAACTATTTGTTACAGTTCCATTTGTTTATAAAACTCAACAGAGGTAATCAGGTCCTGGGGAAGTAAAAGAAGAACTCTTATTCAAAGTTTTATTTAACTCATCCAGTCAATTTTCCTTTTCTAAATATACATATATTCCTCAGATATCTGTCATACCTTCCAAAGTCAGCTTTTCATCCCTTTTTTTTCTTTAACATGTCTCTCATATTTGCTTATACAACCACCATAATATTAACCCAAGTTGTCATGATTACTTCCTTCTTATTTATTATAGCTTTTATTCTGCTAGCTTCTTATTTCAGAACTTCACAAAACAATCATGTCCTTTAATTTGTTCATATTTAGGGATTCAGAATGTTTCTCCTATCTCCGAACTTATCTGGCATCTTTAAATAAATGTTTTGTCATATATGTTTAAGAGTTCATTATTTTCTACCTTAGTCTTATCCCACATTTTTCCCAGCTGGACAATGTATGTTTATATAATTAATTGTAAAACAATACCCTCCCACTATGTCGGTTTGTGATGATGTAAGATAGTGCCAGCTGTGCCAGAGAGAGTAGGGCAGTGCATGTGTAACATATGCCATCATAGCTAGCTGGAGTTTTGTAAAGAATTATAATTCATTTGAATATCAAACTGATTTGTACAGATGCTTGTGTTAAAAATGTATTTGTAAAGTTGCTTGTGTTAAAAATGTATCAACAGTAGGTCCTACTAGACAGAAAAGAAATAGCAAAGTTCTATGTGTGTGTATTGTGACACATCTGTGCCAAATTCTGGCTCAGTTGCTAGTGAGGGGGTAGTGTGGAAACCATAGGTGACCAGATGTGATGTCATTCTGTAGCCATCACTAAAATTGTATTTAGATACTAGCGATAGATGCCTACCTTCATCTTTCCTTGCTCTAGCAAGTAAGTGGGGAACAGTAATACTTCAGTCAAAATTAGGAAAATATAGTAAAATTAGTTAAATGTTTTTTTCTGTATCTGTCTGAGTCTTTTCATTGGTGTTCTTTTTTTATTTTCTTTGATTGAATATCTGGTGCTTACTGTAAGTAGATAGTCATTATTTTCATGTTTTCTTTTTTATTATTTATTATTAAATATATCTATACCTTTCTTTGTGGCTGATCTTTTAGAAAATATTTAACCATTGAGAGTAATTGCATTTATTTAGTTGCATTGTGACTCCACATTCCTGAAAGTCTTTGCTGCTTGGTCAGACATTACCATTTGTATAAGTATTAATTTTATGGGAGCAATTCGGGTAGCCTAGTAGTAAGAGCCTTAGAATGGCTGGCTTTGTGGATGTTCTGGTGGCAGTTTATCTACCTTATAGTCTGAGTGAAGGTGGCAAAGCGGGTAAACTGTGCCAGCCTTTCCCAGGTGTGTGTTTGTGTGTGTGTGTGTGTGTGTGTGTGTGTGTGTGTGTGTGTGTGTGTGTGTGTGTGTGCGCGCATGTGCACATGTGCATGTGTGCGTGTGCGCGTGTGTGTGTGTGTGTGTGTGTGTGTGTGTGTGTGCGTGCGTGCGTGTGTGAAAATCAAATCTCAGAGAGAGTGTGTGTGTGTCAATTACTTTAAACAGGGACACTGAGAGCACTGATTTCACAGAGATGGTGGTAGTAGATTTGGCTTGAAACATCCAGCAAAGGACATAACTGCAAAGCTGTGTCAGAAAAAAAAAATAGCCCAAGGACAAGAGTATGCATTCCCTGTGTGCTCTTAAGGGAAATTGTACTTGGTGCAGTGAGCTGCATCTGAAAATACTGTGTGTGTCTGTTTTATTTCTCAGCAAACTTTCCCCACCAGTGTCAGTGGTGAGAATTGAGGCTCCTTCATCACTGGCTCAGAGGAGAGACATCGCACCATATTACTTTTAATTTTCAAACAAATCCACTCCTTTTTCATGTTTCCATGCACATATGCAACAAACATGCCTATAACATATTATGTAGCCCTACAATCACAAAATATAACTCTTCCTGGAATTGCAACTACTACATCCATAACCTGAATGACAAACAAGTTTACAAAAAAATGCTACTCCTTTCTTTCTGAGAAATACTTAAAATCCAGATATCCAAGAGGCAGCATATATCAGCATTAATGTTTTTGCAAAACTGACAAAAAAATGAATCACCTCACTTCATTCAGAATCCCATTAACACTAAAGCAACATTCATGTTACTGTTCTTTTCCCTTCATTTCCCTTTCTTGTTCTAACAAAGGGCGGTCAGACCAGAAATGTCCACCCTCATTACATTTCCTACATAATAATTTACAATCTCTGTCAATATGTCTCCTTTTGTTACAGTGTTGAACCAACTGTGTTCTTTATCCACAAAAAATAAATTCATTAACAAGCTTTATAATGTCTCCAGTCTAACAGTGTTGTTTTTCCCATTTAATATTATGTTTGGTACAGTCAGCATTTTTCCTTACTCCCATTCATTGTTATCCATACTTACCTCCCTGTCCAAACTTCTCTTTCATCACACACTTTTTTAACATCATCTACTACAAACAGAAACAAAGTTCTTAACCAGTTCTTCATTGTCTGATGTTCAGAACTATGCATTTATTTATTTTTTCTAATTGCATGCTTAAGTTCTAAAATACAGTCTTTCCATGGTAACAGCATGCTTTTTTCTCTGCTTTATTCATGAGGTATTCATTAACCAATACAATTTTAAATGTAACTTCTCAAAAGTCTTCATTACCTAAGTCAATTAATGCTCTTATATCTTTTAAATAAAAACTCAATGGCAAAATAATAATATCCATAATGTCATTGTTTTTGTTCTGATTCTTACCACAGCATGATTTCCCTGCACATTCAGTCCTTCAGTGTTCCTATGTGCTCCTTTACATCCTTAACTCCATGCTGCCTGCTTTGGCCTACATGTCTCACGATTTCATTGTAACTATGTGTAGCTCTCCTTTCAACATTTGTATCAGTTCTTCTCACATCACCATGTTGCAGGCATATGTCCTTAAAAACAGCTTCTCCACCGGTCAAACATACATCTAGATTTAGTAAATGAAAAAAGTGGAAATAGTGCCTAAATATAAATGAATAACCAAAGAATGAGGCACTGGAAGGTTCACCAGATAGCAACACCAACTTTATTGAGCACACAAACAAAACAAATGCCTCAACTGTATCACCACATTTTTGTCAGTACAACTTCATCAGATGAGCATACCAACTTCTAACCATCATTTATATACAGCCCTTAATTGATCAATTAACAAAATTTTCCACATTTAAAGACATAATACAAAATTAGGTGCATAAAAACTGTACATATAGACCCTGTTTATAACCCTTAAAACCACTATAAATACAGTAATACAATAAAATGAGGGTGTAAAACTTTAAATATACATAAAAATAGTATAAAAAACAATATAAGCAATATGGTAACATTTAAAATCATTTAAAACTGATGTGAATAAAAATATATATTCATGAACTTGAAAATCTTCAGAGACTGCTGTGTATAGGAACTTGATAAACAGCACCACCTACTGGATAAAAAAATATATTTGAACAAAACTTCATTTTCAAAGTTTTGCTGCCCTCAATTTTAGGACAGGTTCAGTGAAACCATATAATTTAAACCAGGGTGTTTATTTGCTTCCATGCACTAACTGCCAGTATAGTTCTCTATATTCTAAACATGTCTCCCGGGGTCCACCCCTGGGGTCAATGGGCAGTGTTTCAATCACAAAAAAAATAAAACTCTCTTCCTCTACAATTTAATGTGTAGTTATACAAAGGATTATTTAAATTCATCTTCCTTATTTTATACACCCTCATTTTATTGTATTACTGTATTTATAGTAGTTTTAAGGGTTTTAAACAGGGTCTATATGTACAGTTTTTTATGCAGCTAATTGTGTATTATGTTTTTAAATGTGGAAAATTTTGTTAATTCATTAATTAAAGGCTGTATATAAATGGTGGTTAGAAGTTGGTATGCTCATCTGATGAAGTTGTATTGACAAAAACGCAATGATACAGTTAAGGCATTTGTTTTGTTCATGTGCTCAATAAAGTTGGTGTTGCTATCTGGTGAACCTTCCAGTGCCTTATTCCTTGGTTATACATCCAGATTTATACTATACAATCAAGTCCTACCAACAATCAGATTTATACAATCTTGTCCTACCAACACCCAGATTTATATAATCATGTCCTCCCAACACCCAGATTTATACAATCATGTCCTACCAACACCCATATTTATACAATCATGTCCTACCACCACCCAGATTTATACAATCTTGTCCTACCAACGCCTAGATTTATACAATCATGTCCTACCAACACCAGATTTATATAACCGTGTCCTACCAACACCCAGATTTATACAATCATGTCCTACCAACACCCAGATTTATACAATCATATCTTACCAACACCCAGGTTTATACAATCATGTCCTACTGTGCTTGTTTCTTTCCTGGCTTCTTGCTAGCATTTTCAGAAATTTCTTGTTCCCATAGCACTTCTTCTACCATTTTCCAGTTGGCCTCCAACTCATC
>NC_056741.1:1648929793-1649102293 GCF_019279795.1 Protopterus annectens | reverse complement strand
TCATAATGAAATGACACTGTAGCGACTTATACTGATCGATATATAGTAAAATACATCCTTGTTAAATCAATGTTTCTTAAAACCATTAAACCTTTGAAATTAAGTGTATACACAATACCACTCCACATTCTGAAATCATAGTTGAGGCCGCATAGTTAGTATGAACCACCCACCAGTTGTAGCCATTTCAGAACTTAGTGATATGCAATATTTATATGATTGGTTAGCTATTATGATCTAAACAGTCTATCCTGTCAGAATATCATATATTCTAAAACATTCCGCTGATGGATTAACCATAGCACCTTCCATATATCAACAGATATCCCTACAGAGTATAAAGATCACATTACCTTTGCCACTTATGTCTCAGGAAACATCTGTTTATTCTCTTTCATACCACAACAAGCCCTTTAGTCTCAATAAAACACTTTTCTACTGAATTATACTATCTCCTATACAAGTTAAAAAAGTCTGGGGAAACATGTTTAAACCCAGGGGCATGTGACTATCTCAAGAATACCAAACTTCTAAAACTCCTTTAGAAAATAACAAAGACCTAAGAACAAATTCCACAAATGTTTGTAGTGTAAATAACAAAAGGATATCACCTGAGGCTTGTCAACTTCATATAGTGGCCGTTTCAGAGTCTTTGATGATAAAATAATTAATTTCTTTGTAGTATAGTTGGCATTCATCTATTCTTATCAAAGAGTTCAGATTAGGTCCCAGAATAGAGGTGGAGCCTTTTGCAGCTTGATTTGATTGGGGGGGGGGCTTTTTAATGGACACCTTGACATGCATTTCAGGTTGATGTGTAATGGGAGGGTATCATCATCAACACATATAGAGGTCAAAAGGGTGGCACATAATATGGACATGAGGAGGTCCATGGTAAGAAACATAATGGGGGGTATTACCATTGCCACCTCAAAGTCTTTCTCAGGGTCTTGCATAATAGCAAGTATTATAATCACTATATGATGAGGCCCAAAAGGTTACACATAATGGGAGATTTGATCATCTCCACAAGATAAGCTTCATAGAGTAATACAAAATGAGACGATATTATCAACACCACATAATGAGGTCTGAAGGGTGACAAATAATGGGTGATATTGTCACTGTCACATGATGAGGTTGAAAGGGGTAATGCATAATAGGTTATCATATCCACCACAAAGTGCATCTTAGAATGACACACAATAAAGGAGAGTATAATCGTCACCACATAATGAAGTCCAAAGGGTGACAGTAGGGGATGCTATCATTGCCACATGATGAAGTCTGAAGGGAGATATATAATGAGGGGCTATTATATTATATTATATTATATTCACCACATGATGAGGTTCAAAGGGTGACATACAAATGGAGGATATTATCATCTCCACAATGAAGTACATCTGGGTGTGACACATAATGGAGGGTACCATCATGACCACATTGAAGTACATATCTGGGTGACACAATGGGGTGTTTTATGATTGCCACCTTGAAAATCATCACTGTGTGACACAATGGGGATATTTTCACTGCCACCTTGAAGTGCATCTCAGGGTGACATATAATGGGGGTATCATCATCACTAACTGTAATAAACAGTATTATTACTGTTATTGCTTCCATTAAAACAGGCACCATGGATGTTAAAAGCCCAGACTGAGTGCTATGTCATATTTTATACGAAAGAATATATCCACATAATTACTAGTTCAGTATATACCCCCCCTTGACCAATATTCAAAACATACTACAAAATATGTTTCTAAAAAAACACTCTAGTTCTTTGTGATTTCAGTATTAATGATTTAGGGAAATATTCTTTCCAGTTAAACAAAATGCTACAGTGATGGTTTGTCAAAATTAGTCAAAACCCCCCACAAAGCCAAATCCGCAAACAGGCAGCAAATCAGATTTTCCAGGATAATAACTAGAAATAAGACTGATGTAATGTGCAGCTTCCAGCAAAATTTCCACAACTTAATGAAATCCAAAAGAATAGCTCAAAAGCTGCAATGGTCTTATATATTTATAAAAAAAATTGTATACTATATTAAAACAAAGCTCTTTTGGAAAGAACTAAAACAATTATCACGTGCCATTTCTGACTCCCCAAATAAGTAATAATAATAATAATAATAATAATAATAATGTTCTTCCGCTTAACCAAAACATTATCATATCATACCAACAATGCCTTATGTCTTCTTTACAGGATGTTGCCAATACTTTTCAGGGTCACCCTCCATGCTCTTACACAAGCCCCCATTTCCTGCACAGCATTACCCCTTCGCATCATTTGTTGGCACTTTCCACTTTCATCATATATCAGTCAGTTAAGCTAAAGCAGTGCTGCTAAAGCTAAAGTTCTCAGGTTCCATATTCAGTCAGCTCATTGCAACTTTCCGCAAACTAGTAGCCTAGAGAATAGCCAGCTAGCTGACACATATCTTTAGCTTTTAAATTACAACTGGCATACTCCCTCTCTTTTTAAACACATTATATCAATCCCACTACTAAAAATTATTTTCTTCCTCCCTCTCACTGATCCTAAATGACTTGAGGTCAATAGCACACTTCTGTCCCATTCACAGATCTTCAGAAAATTATCTTACAAAGCAGTATTTAAGCAGAAATAGTTGTGCCCTTCTCTTTGATGAACAGGGGTTTTGCAACTCATTCACCACCCTGGACAGACTTTTCCCTGCCAATAACATGCGCGATTGGTTAACTACTGCTTGTGGGTTTGTGGAGGTGATGAGGCTGTTTGAAACTGTTAATCATGAGCTCCTGATTAATAAAAAATAAAAAGTAAACTTTGGAAGTAATACAATGGTTCCAATGCTACCTGATAGATAGAACATTTCAAATTTACCACAATAAGTTTCTGGCATTGTTTGTCACTGCAACTCTTAACACAGAGGTATCCCAAGGCTCAGAATTAGGTCCCTTACCCCCCCTTTTCTCTGTATATACACAATCTTCGACTTGAACTCTTGTACCTTAATATCACCATGTAGACTTGATTGATGATCTTTTACTGAATCAAGCAAAACAAGACACTGATCAACATGCTAAATTACAAAACAGTTTCAATGTCTCCTGTTGATGATCTCTTGATAATAAAATCTTATTTGACCCCAACTAAACCAATGTAATGTTTTTTGGAATCAAATTGACAGCCCCCCCCCCACACACACACACACACACACACACACACATATACCTTCTATTGAAGGACAACAAAGGCACCATCTTTCCTAATGGCTCAGAGAGAAATAACTTGGACTGACACATAACCCATCACTCTCCTTTACCACTCATGTAGATAACATCACCAATAAAGTGTTGGTGAATAGGTTCATAGGTTTATAGGATGATACTTGGCTATTGGCCCAGATGTCCTTATAAGCCTAGCCAAGAATTTCACCCATGTTCCCACAAAGGCAGCACCTTTTTTCCCTGTCCAGCGGGGACACAGATGGGATCCCAAGGGTATTTTCTGTTTCGTATCCAGGTTCCTGTTAAAGAGGGCTAGTGAGGTACTCTGCTTGACATCGAGAGGACGCCTATTCCAGAGATGGGGGAGTCATTGGGACACAAATCTATCCGGCCAACAAGTTCTATTAATGCCACAGACCAGGTTGAGACCTTGTGTGCAGGTTGCCAGAGTGGATGCAGGGAGAGTAAGTGGATTGTGAACCTCCGTGCTGATATTGAGCCAGGCTTGAATAACATCATCCCACTGAAACCTATACTAAAAGCTAGAAGACCAACTATCAGCTAACATGGAGGTGTGTCCGGCTTAATAATTCATGACTGGTCACACCCCTTAAAAGCAAAAGGTATAGGAAATGGAACACCCCCAGCTGAGAGGAAAGAGGATTGGTGCGTTTAAACAGCTGATTGACAGTGTGATGATTGAATGATTGTCTCAACAGTAAATGAAGCAAACACTATAAAAAGGAACTTCCAGTCCCAATCTCTACGATCTGAAGAAGATACCAAAAGCGCTTATCGTTTGGAATACATAGGGACTGTTTTATTCTACATCAAGATTTTAACTTGACATGAAGATTTTAACTTTTCCTACAATAAAAGGATTTTAACTGCCATTAAAGCTAGAAGCTTTTATTTGATCTGTTAAACTGGTTAAGTTGTTATCACAGTTCATCACAGTCACATAGTAGCTACTACATCTTCAGTGTGGATGCTTTGTATATCAGACCAAAAAGATTGGATACTTTGAAGCCATCATAAGACTGGAAACTTTGGAGCCATCATTTCGCTATGGTATAACTGCATTCACAGCGTGAATATCTTGTAACTGCATTTAATTTAAGTACTGGAAATGTATGCAAGTTTTTTGCTATATATGTTGCACTTTTAAGTTTTATATCATTTAACCACACTACCTATTCTCCAAGAGAACTTTACTTCATTGGCCATTGTTGTACAGCGTTTCATTTTGAATACTGTTTTTACTTGTTACTGATAGCTGTACTTTAGCATTAGGAGGTACCCTTTCTTTAATGTAATGGTTTTTGGAATCAAACTGACAGCCCCCTCCCACCCCCCCCCCCCCCACACACACACACACACACGCACACATACCTTCTATTGAAGGACAACAACGGCACCATCTTTCCTAATGGCTCAGAGAGAAATAACTTGGACTGACACATAACCCATCACTCTCCTTTACCACTCATGTGGATAACATCAGCAATAAAGTGTTGGTGAATAGGTTCATAGGTTTATAGAATGATACTAGGCTATTGGCCCAGATGTCCTTATAAGCCTAGCCAAGAATTTCACCCATGTTCCCACAAAGGCAGCACCTTTTTTCCCTGTCCAGCGGGGACACAGGTGGGATCCCAAGGGTATATTTTCTGTTTCTCATCCAGGTTCCTGTTAAAGAGGGCTAGTGAGGTACTCTGCTTTACATCGAGAGGAAGTCTATTCCAGAGATGGGGGAGTCATTGGGACACAAATCTATCCAGCCAACAAGTTCTATTAATGCCACATACCAGGTTGAGACCTTGCATGCAGGTTGCCAGAGTGGAGTTTGACTTACAGATATGCAGCAACACCATCAAGGCCATGGGTGACGGAACCATAGAGGAAGGGGGGAGGGGCACCCCCCACTTTTGCAGCAGATCCAGCAACTTATGTAACATATACAAAAGGACCAGCATCCACTTGTCCTGGTCACAATCACACAGTCCATATACACTACAGTGAGGGTGAGGTTGTGAGGAAAGAAATAAAGGTTAAGAAAGGATAAATTCCCCGATTCCCACACCCCCCACTATAATGTGATGATGTCCAAATCGATGTGCAATCTCCGAGATTCTCCATTCAGCTGCATTGAGTTGCTGACAGCAACTTTGCCCCTCCCACCTTTCAGCAAAAGCTAGCTAACACATCAAAACCATACCTCTCAAGTGTACCACATTATGAGGAATGTACCTCATTTTGGGTCTTAAAAAGTTCATGTTCCTCCAAGTTCCACATTGAAAGTGTCTGTCACACATTCAGTGTTAGAAATTTTTAACTGATAGCCATGGTAAATGGAAATTAATCATATTTATTTATTAAAAGATCTTTTTTATAAGTAAAACTAGCATATTTTACCCATCATATGACCTTCCTACATGAAGTTGTTAGTATGCCATTAGTAATTGTTCCACATTTTACCCATTTGTTCCACATTATGAGGGTTAGTGTTCCTCATTTTGGAGAAGGGAAGTTGAGAGCTATGATCAAAACATGTAAAAAAAAAAACATGACAATCCTTTCCATTCCTTATTGTGTACCATAACCAACTGTATTTGTTTCCTTTTTTCAGCATTTGATTCTATAACCATGGCAGCCAGTTAATTAGTGAGAATGTGGAGATTGAGATGAAATGCAAGCTATGCAGCAGTTAGAGCTCACTGTCTGCTGCCCCTATGCTCCTGTCCCAATCTGACCTCGGCCTCAGTCAGCCGCCTCCCCATTATTGTTTCTCTAAAGCATCATGTCCCGGTCCCCCTGCTGCAAAAAACTTTTGTTTTCATTTGATTCAGTCTCAGATTCCACCATGTGCATATGGCACTTAATTATCATCAGCAACATCGTCTCAGCGAGATGCAACTGCTGCCTATGCTGACGTGACGTGTTTAAAGTTCTCTGGAGAGTGGAAGACATAGAAAGGTGTCTGTTGGTAGGTTAAGCAAACAAATACACTTCGTTAAGGACCACACCAAGCAGACAGAAAATCTAAGGCTGTGACCTGTGATTAGGTTTAAGTTATTGCAGATTATTTTGTTTTACATGCGGATCGCATGTAAAATAAAATCATTTGCAATACGTTAATCACAGGTCACAGATTCTCTGCCTGCTCTGTACACTGTCTGGTTTTGTTGACCAGGAATCAGATAGAATAGCCCGCCCAGTGTCCGACTGGGTGTGGGAAAACAAAAACAGGCTGCCAGAAGAGTCCAACCAGGTTCCAAGAAAAAAAAATTTCCAAGAAGTTTTTTAAGTCTCTACGAGCACACAAGGCAAGACTAAGACACTGGAAGGGTGCAAAGTGATGAGGGTCACAGGGATGATGAAGTAAACATAACACCACATATTTCTACATTTTTTTTATTTTTTTAATTTCATTTCTTTTCTATTAGATTAATATCCGATAGTTATCATAGCTCGCACTGTTGTGCTCTGTCTGCCTCTGCAGCTGGCCAGTAAAGGCACTTCTTGGATAAAGACTTTCAGCAGAAATTCGTCAGCATGAATATCAAGGATATTTTGCATAATTGCATTTGTGAAAATTGTCAGAGTTGAGCCAAGAATAACACAGTACAGGAGACTGTATCTTTTGTGAGTGTAGTCCTGTCCCTAGAAGCTCTGCAACATTTTTATTACACTAAAAGTTGTTCTATGTGAAAGCTAAAGCAGTTACAAAAAAAAAGTGTAAGCGAACTGGAGCCTTAAACTATTTATTTCACTTAGAGCTGCAGTAAAGAGTGGATATCTACATGCATTAGCAGTTGCATTAATGTCACACTAAAATGCTTTAAAGAAATGCAGAACTGCAAAGATAAAGCTGAAATGAACTGTGAGCATCTGAAGTGGCCACCTTTTATAGGTTCATAGGTTCATACTAGGCTATCTGCCCTAGGGCATTTATAAGCCTAGCCAGAGTGTGTTTGGCTTTCGCCACCCATTTTAAATTTATTTTGCTATGCCCTTTTTCGAGGTTAGTATACTGTGCCTCTGTCTAACAGTGACACAGAAGTGATACCCAGGGTAAACCTATGATCTCCCATCCACTCATCAAGATTCCTCTTGAAGAGAGTCAATGAGGGACTCTGCCTAACCTGGACTGGGATTTTATTCCAGAGTGAAGGGATCCTCTGGGTTATGAATCTGTCCCTCCAGCATGTCCTATTTATTTCCTTTTGTCATGATTACTATAATTTTCATACATAGTAATAAAAATAATATTCAGTGGTTTCTAGATTCCAGAAGTTAAAGCTGTTATTGTTGTTGTTGTGCTCTTTCTGTGACCTTGTAAATAATCCAGACCTCCTACCCTCCAAATCAGTTGAGAGTGACTGAGTGAACTGAATAATTCTGAATTTTGTTGTTTCTTTGTAATTTGTTCTTGTGCCGTGTGTACTATACATTGACAAAGTAAGTGAACCTTGGGAAAGTCTTCATGTTTTGATGTAATTTTGATTTTACTTTTACTGGAAAGGTCATTGGGGAAAATGCATCACTAATGTTCATTTTTGTGCTTGTGCGCATACATGGTGGAAAAGTAATTAAGGGAACCTTCTCCTTGGCAGAAGTGATTCATGTTGAGGTGATGTCATTTGGTAGTGATTGTGGTTACATTGGTTGGACAGACTACTGAGAGGATTGTTAGGAGAAATGTTTCATTTTTGGTGCTTGTGCATACATGGACAAACCTGACTGAAGGCCCGGGGGCCGGGACTTTGGAAAAAATGTTTCATTTTAGTGCTTGTGCATACATGGACAGACCTGACTGAAGGGGTCATTGGAGAAAATGTTTAATTTCTGTGCTTGTGCCCACATTGAAGGACAAAGTACACAAGGGTCCTTGGGGGAAATGATTAATTTTTATGTCATTTGGTCCTTGCTATGCATATAAACACACTACTGAAGAAGTTGTTGGGGAAAATGTTTTATTTGTTTTTGTGCTTGTACATTATACATGGTGGAAAAGTATTTAAGGGAACCTTGGGGGAAATTATTCATCTGATGTCATTTGGTAGTGCTTGTGAATACATGGACAGACTACAGAGAGGGTTGTTAGAGGAAACGTTTCATTTTTGGTGCTTGTGCATACATGGACAAAGTACAAAAGGGATCCTTGGGGGAAGTGAATAATTTTACTGTGATTTTGTGCTTACTCATACAAACAGACTACGGAAAAAGTCATTGGGGAAAATGTTTTATTTTTGTTCTTGTGCATACATGAAAAAGTAATTAAGGGAATCTTGGGGGAAGTGATTTGTGTTGATGTCATTTGCTCCTTACATGCATACGTGGGCATGCTATTGAGCAGGTCATTCAGGAAAATGTTTCATTTTGGTAGTTTTTGATACATGGACAATGCTTAAGGGAACCTTGGGAAAATGTTTCATTTTGGTGATTTTGCATACATGGACAATGCTTAAGGGAACCTTGGGGAAATTATTAATTTTGGTGTTTTTGCATACATGGACAATGCTTAAGGGAACCTTGGGGAAATGATTCATTTTGGTGTTTTTGCATACATGGACAATGTTTAAGGGAACCTTGGGGAAATTATTCATTTTGGTGTTTTTGCAAACATGGACAATGATTAAGGGAACCTTGGGGAAAAGTTTCATTTTGGTGTTTTTGCATACATGGACAATGATTAAGGGAACCTTGGGGAAATGTTTCATTTTGGAGTTTTTGCATACATGGACAATGCTTAAAGAAACCTTGGGGAAATGTTTCACTTTGGTGTTTTTGCAGACATGGACAATGCTTAAGGGAACCTTGGGGAAATGATTAATTTTAGTGGTTTGCATACGTGGATAATGCTTAAGGGAATCTTGGGGAAATTATTTATTTTGATGCCATTTGCTTTTCGTTCATACATGGACTACTGATTTGGTGGTCATTAAGGGAACTGTTTCATTTTGGTGGTTGCGCATACATGTGTAACTTCTGAAATAGTCTTTAGGAGGATTTAATGCCACTGCATATTATAGTTTTTTTCATTTATTAGTTATTTCTTGAGTACTTATGGTACTACTACATGGGTTTATGGATTTATTCTGGACCCTTTACTATTTGGAATTTATTTCTCAGAAGCCTAGGCAAAAGGAAAATGGCCTGTGGGAACATGGGTATAACATGGCTAGCCTGGTAAAGGACCTATGGCCATTAGCAAAGTAACCTCCTATAAATCTGTGAACCCTTGATCCTATAACTTTGGATATTAATTGCAGCTTGCTGATTCTTGGTTTGGGGGCCTTTCTGTAAGAATGCAGTGTGAGAAGAGAGTAGTGTATTATAATATGTTAGTAGATATGCAAAGTTTTTCTGTGTTGCGCACTTTTGTCTGTATTTTTTTGAACATTTCAGGGTTAGTGAACTTATTTTCAAGGCGTTCAAAGCATCAAGTTGGAAACTTCAGGAAGAAGCCTTATTGTGTTTTTACCTGACTGGCCCAAGGGATTAACTGTGTAAAAGTCTTTTATCCTGTTGTGATAAGACTCGCATTTGTGCATTGTGCAAAGTCAGTTCCCCGTGCCTAGTGTGTGTGTGTGTGTGTGTGTGTGTGTGTGTGTGTGTGTGTGTGTGTGTGTGTGAAGGGGACCCATATACACAAAATATATATATATATATATATATATATATATATATATATATATATATATATATATATATATATATATATATATATATATATATATATATATATATATATATATATATATATATACTTCTGGCACCTATGATCAAAGCTGAGTCTGAGACGGCCTTGTATGACAGGCACAGGTCACCTCTGAGCAATCTGTATGAGAATGAGTAGAGAGACAGGGCTTTTAGCCTATCTGTGTAGGATAGGTGTTTGAGACCCTGGATTTTCCTGGTCATGAACCTCTGTGGTCTCTCCAACTGCTGCATGTGCTTGGCAAGGTACATGCTGAAAGAGGCATTGTACTCGATAATGAGTCTGATAAGGGGGGAGTAAAGGGATGTTATGACTGCCTTGTTCCTGGATGAAATACCCTTACTTATGAGGTGGGCCATGTAGCAAGCATTCCGTACAACGGAGGCAACATGGTGGGGTTGCTATCAACCTGGGTGCCCAAGTCCCTCACGATTGATTGCTTGCTTAGTATGCTGTTATTAATGTGATAATTAGTGGGGACACCATTTTCCCCAAAGGGGATAATGATTCATTTCTTGGCATTCAGTTTAAGGCCATGCTTCTGGCACAAGCCATTAGTTTGAGTAAGACCATCTTGCAGGATGTTCACATCACTAGGGGAATTTATGAAAGTGCCCAGCTTGCAGTCAACTCCAAACCTGGTCAGCCACAGACCACTGGTTTTGGCTTGCACCTCAGAAAAGTATATCCCAAACAGTAGAGGCCCCAAGACTGATCCTTGGGGTATGCTGCTTGTCACGTGTCTGCTACTAGAGGTGGCTTCCCCTATTTTGACTGGGCGGGTTCTACCAGTGAGCCAGTTAGCTACCAATATGGTAACATATGGGTTGATGCCTAGCTTGGAGAGTTTATCTACTGTGCCCAAGTGGGAAATAGTGTTGAAGGCTTTAACTAGGTCAAAGTAGGCCGTATGCACTGTCTTGCCCTCATCCATGGCTTTGGTGACTTTTTTGAAGAAGGCAACCAAGTATAACAGGCATGATTTCCCTTTGATAAAACCAAACTGTGTGGGATCAAGCATTTGGAGGTTGCCAACATTCTTGTTTATAAGGTCCATGATAATGCGTTCCATGGCCTTGCAGATCAGGCTAGTTAGGCTGATTGGCCTATAATTGCCTGGGTTGGAGGATGCCCCACCTTTGTGCAGAGGAATGACAGTGGCTATCCTCCATTCTGCTGGGATGAAGCCAGTGTAGAGCCTTTGGATGAATAGGGTGACTAGTGGTGCTGAGAGCTCTTGCCTGAGTTCATGTAGGACACAGCCAGGGATGTTGTCCAGTCCCATGGAGGCTGTATGTTTTGCTTTTGAGAGGGTATTAATAAACTGCTCCCTAGTAATGAGGGGAGGGGGCAGGTGCTGGGGATGTCCTAGTTTACTGATGGGGGGGACAGAGGGGTGAAGTTTTCACTGAACTTGTCTGCCAGTAGGTTGGCTATATCTATGGTGTTTGTGTATGTGGCATTCCTGACCACCAATTCAGAGTAGATTTGGGAGTTAGCTTTGAGATTGTGGACATATACGAAGAAGGCCTTGTGATTGTCCTTAGCGGATGTGGCCAATTTGGACTCGAAGTTAGCCTTGGAGGATTTCAGCAGTGACCTTATTTGCTTGTTCAGACAAAGGAGAGATTGTTTCCAACTTGGCACCTGCTCCTTCTTGGTTCTGGATAGCAATTTTTTCCTTTTATTATCGAGTCTGTTTATTGCTGCTGTCCACCAGACAGGTTTACTCTTCCTTGAGGAAGCTGATGTGATCCTATCAGGTACTGCTGCCATGGCAGGGCTAGGCCATGGCAGGGCTAACCACTCAATGGTGTAAAATATGGCTCTAGGCGATTCTCTCATGTTGACTAATGTCGCCAAAAAAGGGCACAGGTAGTTACCAGTGATAAGTGAGTTGAAGACCCAGCCTACTCTGACTCATGCCAGGGACCAGTGCTAATGGTGAGAGGGGTATATGTGCTCCTATTGGCCAGTGTGTGCCTGCTATAAAGCTGAGCAGCCCTGGGTCAATATGCCACTGGCTGGCTTGTGTCTAGTTGCCCAGCATGGGTTACCTGGGATAGCTCTGTTGAGCAAAAGCTGGATGTAAAACTAACCAACCTGCCAAACATGAATTGAGAATTGCTACGCTTAATGTAGGTTTACTGACAGGATGCAGCTTGGAAGTGGATGACATGATGATACAGAGGAGGCTGGAATTCCTATGTATCCAGGAGACGAGATGGAAGGGCAGTGCAGCAAAGCCACTTTGCTTGTGGTCCAGAGTCTACTACTCAGGTGGTGGGCAGGCTAGAAATGGTGTAGGAATTGCAGTGAGAGAGAGGCATCAGAAGGCAGTAAGGGATATCATCAGAATTAATGATAGACTCATGGCAGTCAGACGCCAGTGTAATGAAAGGGCAGTATTCATAATCTCAGCCTATGCCCCAGAGCAGGGTTGTGATTGTGAGGAAAAGAGTGCATTCAGACAGCAGTTGCAGGACCTACTAGATAAAGCAGGATAACATGAATTGGTGTGGATAATGGGTGACTTGAATCACATATCGGGACAGACAGAACAGGATATGAGGACTGCCCGGGTCCACATGGGTGGGGCAACAGGATTAAAGAAGGAGAAGCCATTCGAGACTTCTGTCTGGCAAATGACTTGATAGTAGCCAACACATGGTTCAGAAAGAGAGACGGTCACAAGATCACATACAAGAATAGTCAACATGCAACTCAGGTAGACGTCCTCCTAGTAAGGAAAAGGCACTGGGACAGAATCCATGATTGCAAAGTCATCTCCAGTGAAACAGTCGGCCCACAGCATAAACCACTGGTTGCAACAATCAGCTGCAAACAGTGGTCAGAGAAGGCTCTAAGGTAAACAGGGACCAGGCTGAATACCTGGAAGTTGACTGGAGAGAAAGTACAACAGTTCAAGGAATTACTCAGGGCTCTAGCACCTCAAGAGGAGGAGGAAATAGGTGGAGTTGAAGAAGAATTGCAGCACCTAAAAACAACGTGTGTTACGACTACAGAAAAGATATGTGGCCGAGTCAGGTATGGAAATAAGGTACATAAAGAAAGCTGGTGGTGGAATGCAGAAGTCCAGGAAGTCATCAAAAGAAAAAAAGGAGTGCGGGAAGAAGTGGGAGATAGAAAAGACTGACCAGTCTAGGAAGGACTTCTAGTTGGCTAACAAAGAAGCTAAGAAAGAAGATGCAATAGCAAAGAATAGGGCATTGGAGGCACTGTACAAACTTCTGGAAAGTGACACAGTAAGGGGCACAAAGAAACTATGTCAGGTTGCAAGGCAAAAATAGAAAGATAAAGAAGATAGTCAGACAATTTTCATAAAGGATGCCAGCAACAACCTGCTCACCAGCCCAGAGGACATCAAAGACAGACGGAAGGTGTATTTCCAACAGCTTCTGAATGAAGAAAACCCCACAGAAGCTGTACTGCCCCTGAAACAACCTACAATGAGAAAAGAAGAGGAGCCCACCCTAGAAGAAATAAAAACAGCACTAAGGAAGATGAAGTCAGGGAAAGAAGCAGACTCAGATGAGGTCACAGCAGATATGATAAAGATGCTGAGTGAGATAGGGAGAAATGCCTCCTGAGGGTATTAATAGCAGTGTGGAGAGAAAGGTGTATCCCAGATGACTGGAGAATAAGCATACTCGTGCCAGTGTACAAGAACAAAGGGGACATCCACAACTGTGGACAGTGCAGAGGCATGAAACTCCTATCACATTGCATGAAATTTCTGGAAAGGGTGATTGATAAATGGATATGCAGAGTAGTAGAATGTAAGATGGGAGATGAGCAGTCTGGATTCATATCAGGATGCAACACAATTGACCCGATGTTTGCATTGAGACAGATACTTGAGAAGAAGCTAGAGATGAGGAGAGAGTCCAACTGGGCATTCCTAGACTTGGAGAAAGTATACGACAAGGGCCCAAGAAAGCTGATCTGGCCAGTCCTGCGGTGGTTTGAAGTCCCAGAAACATTGGTAGAATTAGTGCAGGTTATGTACAAGGACCCAATGACTCAAGTACGAACAGTGTCCGACCTCACTTAGGGGTTCCCAGTAGGTGTGGGTGTTCTTCAGAGTTCAGCTTTGAGCCCACTGCTGTTCATACTGGCGATGGACTACATTAGGAAACAGTTTGGAGGGGACGGATCAATAAAGGTGTTGTATGCAGATGATGTGGCAATACAGGCAGACTCTGAGCTAGAACTTCAGCAAAGGATAGGTGAATGGAATGCAAATCTGAAGGCACATGTGATGAAACTAGGCACAGATAAGACGGTGGTTGTTGTGTCTTTCGGCTTTTCCCGGTTAGGGGTCGTCACAGCGGAACTCCAGTCTGCTAATGATTGGCAGTTGATTTTTACATGCCGAGTTGCCAGCCCTGATGCACAACCTTCAATAAAGGTACGCCCATTCATGCATGTCTCCACACAGAAGATGCTCTAGCTGAGAGTCGAACCGGACAGCGTCTTACTGTGAGGCGACAACGATACCGCAACACCACCACTGCAGATACAGATAAGACGGTGGTAATGGCAGGAAATTGGGGAAATCTGAGAATAGAAATAGAAGGGAAGATAGTGGAACAGGTAAACAGCTTCAAGTATCTCGGAGGAGTAGTTGAGGAGAAGGGTAGTCTGAATGAAGAGGTAAAAGCTAGAATCAGAGGGGCTACAGCCACCTGGCATAGAGTATCAGGTATAGTCTATGACAGAAGAATTCCAAAGAAGCTGAAAAGTAAGGTGTACAAGACAGTGATGCAACCAGTACTACTGTATGGTACAGAAACCTGGGCAGTAAAGCCAGAACAGTTGAAGAAGCTAGAGGTGATGAAAATGAAGTGCCTGAGAAAGTTGATAGGATGCACACTGTGGGACAGATGAAGAAATAAGGACATAAGAGCAGAAGCCAAAGTAGCTCCAATTGCAGAAAAGATCAAAGAGAACAGATTACGGTGGTTTGGACACTTGTGTTGAAAAGCAGAAGACAATCTGGTGAGCAAGATTTGGGACAGACAGGAAGAAGGTAAGAGGAAGCGAGGATGTCCAGCAAAGAGGTGGATGGATTGTGTGAAAGAAGATCTGTGACAGACAGGCATGAGTGTTGAAGAAGGCAGGAGTGTGGCACTGAATTGAGAGAGTTGGTGACAGTTAACACGATACCCTGACCCCATGTAGGAAAATGGGGGAAAAAGGGGGCTGATGATGATGATGATGATGATGATGATGATGAGGTATTGCTGAGTCCATACAGCTATATAGGTGCTCATATAGGTTTTTCGTGTAGGCTTGGACATTAGTGCTTGATTCAACTGAAGGGATAGTGCCTGTGAAGCTGCTTATATCTGCTCTCAGGAGGTTGTAGTCAGCTTTGGAAAAGTTTTTTTGTTCGACTCTGGCAAGGGGGGGGGGGGTCAGGTGAGATGGTGACTTTAAAAGTGATTGATTGCTTTATGGTCAGATCTTATCAAGGAGGATGGCAATGTAGGGGTGCTACAGTGGCTGCTCATGTTGGTTAGTAGCAGGTCCAAGATATTTTAACTTCTTGTGAGGGTGTCAATCAGCTGATCCAATGCATTGACACTGATGAAGTCGAGGAATCTCTGTGCATTCGTGTTTGAGCTAGAATAGGTCTTCCACTCTATGGTTGGTAGGTAAAGTAACCCAGGATCAGGGTAGAGGGTTGAATCTCGATGGAATCAAGTAAGTCCAGCTAGGTGGAGTGGGCCTCCTGAATCATGGTTGGGGGCCTGTAGCTAGCTATGATTTGAATAGGTGTTTTGTCAATTAACTGCACCTGGAGTGTCTCCTGTGCGTCATATTGTTTGACCAGCCTGAAGGTGTGTATGTTCACACAGTTCACACAGGGCTCACACAGCTTATCTAGATCTCGCCAAGGCTTTCGACACCATCCCCCACTCTGGAATTATAGATAAGCTCACTAAACTAGGTATAAATCCCTATGTCACAAGATGGGTTGCCAACTGGCTCACGGACAGAACCCACACTGTGAAAGTAGTAAACTCCAAATCCGACTTCAGACCAGTGACAAGTGGAGTACCACAGGGTTCAGTCCTGAGTCCTCTCCTGTTTGGTATCTACTTCTCTGAAGTACAGGCTAACACAGAAGGTCTTTGGCTAACAAAGTTTTCAGATGACTGCAAACTAGGAGCCATAATCGAAACTCCTAAAGATGTGGACATACTACAAAAGGACCACACTGAGACAGATGCCTGGTGTCAAAGCCATGGCCTGAAGCTCAATGCCAAAAAGTGTATTGTCATCCCCTTTGATAAAAACTCTGTACCCATGAACTACCACATAAGTGGTAGTATACTTAATGCCGAAAGTGTGATAAGAGACTTTGGGACACAGGTGGACAGTAATCTCTCCTTTGATAATCACATCGCCACAGTGGTCAGGAAATCTTTCTACGTGGCTCACCTCATCACAAAAGGTTTCTCATCCAGAAAAAAAGAGGTCATTGTTCCCCTCTACTCATCACTCATTAGACCCATTATAGAGTACAACGCCCCTTTTGGTATGTACCTCACAAGACATCTACAACAACTGGAAAGGCCACAGAAATACCTCACAAAGAGGATTACTGGCCTCAAACAGATGCTCTACACAGACCGTCTCAAAAAACTCCAGCTTTACTTTGCTGCATATTGCCTACTCAGAGGCAATCTCTGCCTAACATACAAAGCTATGTCAAACCCAGAGCTGTTGGACATGCTCTACTTAAAGAAATCCCAATCCCTCCGAGCTACATGCTCTAGGGACCTAAACCACAATAAACAGAACATGCTGGAGGGCTAGATTCCTGTCCCAGAGACTTCCCATTCTCTGGAACAGACTACCTATCTATGTCAAACAGAGCTCCTCATTTGCACTCTTCAAGAAAAATCTTAATGATTGGACGGGAAATAGGAAATTCACCCCAGGGATCACTTCTGTGGCTCTACTCGACAAGGGCACAGGAAAATAATTTTCTTGGGTGGAGAAAGCCAGGGTACCTTTTTGGCTAGGCTTATATAGGCCCTAGGGCTAATAGCCTAGTACCTACCTATGAACCTATGAACGTATGTCTTTGATAAATACTGAAACTCCACTTCCTTTGGCTGTGTAGCCCTCTGTTTGGGTTCTGAAAGTATGGTAGGACAAGTAACCTGGTAAGGCTGGGGCGCTCTTCGCAGCTTTGAACCAGGTTTCAGTGACTGCACAAATGTCAGCATCTTCCAGGGTGAGGAATGCTTGCAATGAGTGCAGTTTCATGTTAAGACTCCTAGCGTTTTGCAGCGTGACCTTTAAATTTCATTTAGAAGAATTTTTCACATTGGTAATTTTGTCCTAATGACTTTGCCTAAAAAAGGCACTATGGTGGAAGTAAAAGCCTTTGCCAGAAGCCTGAAGCCCAGGGTAGACAGAAGAAGGCCATCTCGGGCAAAGCATCATGGTCTGTCAATCATGTCCTCTGAGGCTGTCAGGTACTGGATCCCCTTGGAATGACACCAGAAACTCAGCCAATTGTTAAAGTCAATCATTTTCTGTTTGTACTGAGGCATCATTCTGGGTGACGGTAGGATGTTGCTTAAGGCTAGGGACATACCTGCCTGGGGCACATATTCAGCAAACTCAATCATGTCTCTCTTCATATAGTCCAGAGAGGTACATCTCAAGTCATTCACACCAACATGGACTATGACAGAGTCATAACAGTACCTGTTGTTGAGAGACTTCAGTGTGTGAGTGATATGGCGGATTCTAACAACTGACCAGCAACTTACCGTGACTTTCTCCTTGTCTGGCCTGGTGGGGGGCACATCTGTGTGTCTCATGATACATTCTCCTATGACTAGTATGTTGGGTTTGTGACTGGGCCTTAGAAGGTGTGTGACACAGGCATGTGTACTATGTGTGGTGCTTGGTGTGGTGGGTTGTGATGTGCGTGTGTGCTTTTGCCTTGCAGGTCTCTTTTGTTTAGGTTTGTTTTTGTTGAGAACCTCCCCATATGTAGGAATGTACTGTACAGGTGTGGGTGGTGTTAGAGGTGTGGTGCTTTTGGTGTTTGTGCAGACAACCCTCTCAGTGCCAGATGTACTGGCTTGTGATTGAGACAGCAATGATTCTAGATTCTTAATGTAATTGCATCTCACACATATTGTGTTCCTAGGTGGTAGAAGAAGACGGTTGTCCATGTACATGAGGCAGTTGCTACATTGTCTCAGGATGCCCATATCAACAAGACTAGCAGGAGAAACCATAGAAAATTGTCCCCCATGGTTGTCAGTACCCACTCTACCATCCTTTACCTCTCTTCCACAGATTCTATCAGAATAGAGTACCTATAGGTGTGAGTAGGGCTGGATAAAATTACAGTATTTGCAAGGGAGGGTGACAGCTACACAGGAGTGCTGGTAAGGGAAAAAATGCAACTGAGATACCTTGTAATGTGTTAAAACAGTGCAGTGGCAGTGTGCAACGAGCAAACAAATGCAACACCCTGCAAAAACAGAGTATAAATACCAGAAAAGATGGAAGAATCTAGAAACTTGAATTACTACCCAGTCCTGCTAGTCCCTGCTCTTTCAACCAATCACTTGTGCTAGAGAAGGTCAGGCAACCCTGTTACTCTCACAGCGAAGACAAGACTCTACCAGCAGAAGATGGCTGCCAGAAATACAAGAAACCCAACAAGCAAAACAGCCAGGCCTGGATAACAGCAGGCCTCTATCAAGACTATGGTACCCGACTAGAACACAGAAACCTCACAAAAAATGCAGAGAAAAGCACATATAGAGCACTTACAAACAGAAAATACAACTCTCAGTATTAAAAAGCAGTTTATAGTTAAGTAAATCAATAAAAATGCAATTACAGTAATGGAACACTATCTAGCAATGCACATGCAGCTAAAACAGTATAAAACAGTACAAAAATGCAGTGAAACAGTAAAAAAAAGCTTTATAACAGTGCAAAATGTAGTAGATTAGCTATATAGCACAACTATAAGCATTAAGAAGTACAATTCAATGAAATAAATGTAAGAAAAAATGTATGCTGCTGTTGGAGCTTTGGGAATTTTCTGCTTTGTCACAGTGATGAATCACCACTCCTCGGCCTGGTAAAAACAAGCCTACAACTCAGAATCACACATCTGTTTTTTACTGACTACCCAGAAAAGATGGAAGAATCTAGAAACTTGAATTACTACCCAATGCTCAGACCCTTCAAAAATTAAATATGCTTTGCCTTTGCTAGCTCTGCATTCTTCTTATCATACTCAAATAACAAATCCCACAAAATAAAATCTTCAGCTTCATTCTTGTAGCAGATACTCTTGTACACCTTCGTACAAAGAGGCTACCAGTAATGGACAGGTTCAACTTTCAATCTTTTAATCTTTTTTTCATCTTTTTATGAATGACCAATGAGAACAAATAAATAAGATGGCCACAGCTGACTTAACAGTTGACAGGAAATTTTGTTCACCTAGAACAATTACAAAAAGCATCCTAGGGAGGAAAAAAACAGAACCCAAACAGGTGAATAAATATGCGAACCACCAACAGTAAATGCTAAACAATTAATGATACAGTTCTTCTCTAAACTCTACTTTTCAAAATCTTGAACTTTAGTTTCTGTCCCCCCTCAAAAAAAAAAAAAAAAAAAAAACGTTATTCTTATTTAGGCAGCAAAGCTATACCCTGAAAAGTCCAAGTATGACAACATTTCTCTCAGACATCCAAGATTCAAAACTGTTATGGGGAAAAATATTCTTGAGTCTAGGTGCTGCCATATAGAACCACTTCCTCACAAAAGTATAATCTGAAGATACACCAGAGACCTTCAAACAAGATCTCAAAGACCACCCTCTCAAGGAAGTCCTGTCCACCTACTACTGACAATGGTTAATACCAGATATCAATTCATGCTACTGCTACAGGATGTTTTAATATCTTTGTACTTGAATACTTATGCATCACAAGTTGCATGTGGAGCTTTCAGACTACTAGTCTCAAGCTGGTATGAGCCTCATATTACCATCACCAAGAATAATGCCAAAATATGAGCAAAAAATTATTGAATTCAACAACTGTCTGTCTTTTTGGTATCATTCTAAAAGGGATCTAATATTTGTCAACTTGTGAGGATATGGTCAATAGACCACATTGCTTTGGCAAGGATCATCTGTACATCTCCCCTCTAGATTTCTGAATACTGGCTAAAATTTAGTTTACCACTATAGTGCCTTTTTTAGGCAGTGCCAAATTGACAAACCTACCAACATAGCAAAATCACCTCAACTGAAGCTCACGGTGTTACTGCTCAATGCCAGAAGCCTAAATAAAAAGGCAAAACAAAAAATAAAACTATACTCCCTCCAAGCTGTCCTCACACTCAGGAATATAGATATCTATACAGTTATCGAGACATGGTTTAAGTGGCAGACAGTACCCTGACAGTACAAGGCTTCAGTGCCTTCCACACTTCTAGACCAGTAGCTGCAGAGTCAAGAGCTAAAGGTGGACGTGTCTCAATATACATTACTAACAAGCGTCTCTCTAGGGTGGTCAAACAGGATGACATGCTGGAGTGCACTCACATGCAGATCACCATAGACAAAATCTCGTACCATATTAGTTAGCTATAAGTCACCCCTCACATCCCAAGAAGCTCACAATGCATACTTGGACCCACTGGAGACACATGCCATCCAACCTAACACCCTACTCATGGGAGACTTTAATTACCCCTCTATAGACTTGGGAATCCTACATGACCTCAGATCTACAGACACAGAGATGACATTCCTGGACTTCATAAATACAAACACCTTTGATCAAATAGTGACTACACCCACTAAAGGTTCCAGCATAGTAGACTTTGTGCTCACAAATATGGGAGACCACTGCACCCCCTCCTAGTGTTTCATCCTCCCTGTTAAGATCTGACCATAAAGCTGTCTCCATGCAGATAACCCATATGTCTGTGTATGTGTGTGTGTTTCTTGGTGTGTTTGCATGCGTATATTTGTGTGTGTATACACAATTAACTCTGTAATCCCATTAAAAGGCAGTAAAAGTTAGGAAGTATTCTAAGGCAAATTACCTGTTATTAAGTGATGATCTGGCAAAATCCAGTGCCTCTAAAACCCAAAACATAGCAGTCTATAAAGAATTGCACTCAGAATCTCTATACAACCATGTCAATGGCTGCATAGAGGCTGCTGTACCTGCCCAAAGTAAGCCCAAGGCTAGTTCCAGAAACAAAATGCCCTGGCCATCCCAAGGGGCCTAGTCAGCTATAAAGCCACACAGACTGCATAGAGGACAATCCAGAGGTTATATAAACAATCCTATCTTGGTTTATGATTTACTGTGGAGTTGACTGGTAAAAGAAGTTTTATTTGAATTTATATTTTATTTTTATCATTGTTTTTCACTGTTTGTAGGAATTAAGGGCTAGCTTGTATACGGGATTTACTTTGATTTATATTTTGTTGTTTTACCTTTAATTTTCACTGTTGGTTGTTAGAAAGGGATAGGTTTTAAACAGCAAGCTCCAGCCATCTCAAGGGGCCTAGTCAGCTATAATGTTACACAGACTGCAGACAGGACAATCCAGACCTTATCTAAACAATCCTATCTTGGTTTGTGATTTTTTGATCTTTCCTGTCAAAAAGAAGTGCAACTGCAAGTCACAGCGAGAAGAAGCTACTGTGTGCATTCACATACAACGTGAAGGAATTACAGCGTTTGACTTTCAGAACGTGTACAGTCAGAACAACAACTTTAGAATAATATTTAGTTGTATATTACTTGTGTGATTTTTCTCATAGAAGTTTAGAAATTTTGATTATTCTTTTCATTTGAAGCTGAATTTGGATTCCTTAAATGAGTATTCCATTAATGATTTGCTAAAGCAATGATATATTGTACAATGTAATAAATACTATGCATATTTAAAAGTAACACCTGATAACACTGGTGATCTTTGTTCCTCATGTTAAAAGTTGGATGATTTGATTACCATTATTAGAAGTAAATCTAGACTTGATGATGATTGCACTTGTGCAACTGGCACGGCTTGGAGAACTGCTGTTGCATATATTAATGACTGGACTGGTGAGATAAATAATGTTAAGCAAAGAGCAAATAGAACACATTTAGGATATTATGTGTCTATTGAGTGTAAAGATCATTCAGCCTCTACGAAATAAGATGATGCCCCTGACAATTTTGGAATTTCAGATGCAAGTTTTCAGCAATATGAGGATTCAGAATGTTTAGAAGGAAACAGAAAAGAAAGAAAGGAAGAAGTTCACAACAAATAGCAAGGAAGAAAAATAAGCTGATAAATGTAGGTAAAGTAAAAAGAATATATACTAAAAAGGACACTGCTTTTTTATGTAATGCACGGATTATAGGGAATGATAATATTTTTCTATCAGAAAACCTTCAGTCTACAGAAAAAGGCATCATTTTTCCAAAAGAGAAGGTAGAAACAAGAGAAAAGAGGAAGGAGAAAAGGAAGAAATGAAAACTGAACGTGGAAGGATTGAAGAACATTACTGTAAGAAAAAAGAAGAGAAAGACAGATGCTGACTACATGGCTCATGTGGATGTACAAAGCCAGCTGGATGAGAATTGTATGCTTGCAAATTTAATACGCAATGAAAACAATGAGATTAATAAAACTAATGTTGATGAAGATAGGTCCTTTGTAACAATTGATGGGGCAGATATTATTGTATTAGAAGCTGAAGATTATTCAGAGTTGGTCAGAAAATATTTTTTGTAATTGGAGATTCAGTTATTAGAGGAACTGATACTTACTGTACATTTGCAGAAGATAATGAACATCGAATAGTGTTAGGCTTGCCAGGAGCAAACACAGAAGATGTGAGAAAAGCCTTGGAATGCCTTGATGTAAGGCAGTACAGATCTGTTTTTATTCATGTTGGTACAAATGATGTCATCTACAAGGACTCTCTCACTGTTAGTAGGGAGCTGACAGCTGTCTTAGATTGTATAGCTTGTACTGGTATTAGGACATATATTTCCAAAATCAGATATAGAACGGATAGTCAGGTCACTGTGAATGAAAAGATTTTTGGGGGTAAATGCCACATGGAAAAAATGTTCCATTTTACAAAATAGAAATGTATAGAGCATCCAAGCCTAGTGTGAGGCACACATGTGTTATGACAAGATGGAGTGCATTTGTCAAGATCAGGGAAGATAATTTTTGCACAAATATTTTGCAATATTTGACAAACACTAGAAAGGATTTATGCCAAGTCGAAAATTTAGCAGTTCACAGATAGCAACATCTGATGCATCTCTGATGCTTGTTAGTGCTAGGAGCATTAATAATAACCTTTTGTATTGCAAAATTTGCAAGGTTTCTGCAAGATTGATGTTGTCATTCATTAGGAAACATGGTTAAAGATTAAAGAATAATGACTGGAAACCAGTTCTGTCAGGATATAAATGTTTTTACTGTAACAGGCATTGTAACAAAAAATCAGATGGAGGTTTTAGGATAAAGAATAAAGATACTTATGAGACCTGTGATTATTACATGTTCAATAATAACACCAACACTACAGACTGTGTAACTGGGACAATAAATACAACACTAGAACATATAACAATTGTTGGAGTGTATAGACCACCAAAGTCAAATTCTGATGACCTAGAGGAATTCATGCATTTCTTGCATGAAATACAGGAGGAAATAATATTAGTTGGGAACTTAAATTTACCAAAAAGAGACTGGAATAATATTGATTCAATGACATTAGTAAGGAAATTATTCACAATGTATGTTCAGAAACAATTCCTTCAGATTGTAAAATAAAACTACCAGGGAACGGAACATATTATTGTGTTCCTAAAGAAATTACTGCAACTTCAAATTAAGTCTTTCCACTGTTGATGTCCAGTAATCATGGAGTTATAAAGGTTAATTTGTTGCTAGATAATGCTGCCAAACTGAAATCTCAATGCAGAGAAAATTAGTTACAGATTATATGGAAGTAAACCAGTCGCAATGTAAAAATAACTGGAATGATGTATTCAGTGGAAAAACTGCAGATGGAAATTTTTTTGAGTGCAAAAAATAAAAAAAATGTTTAACATCAGGATCTAGGTATACAACATCAGGGGGATACATTTCCATAAAAACAAGATACCTGATTGAGGTAAATGTCAAACAAATTTAAGAAATGGAAGAGAAGTCGAACTACAACTTTGAAAATTTTAATAAACAAGTTGGACAAACAAATTAAGCATAGTGTGAGACAAGATCAAGAAAAATTTCAAGAAAATTTATATAAAGATATTGAGCATTACATCAAACCATTTTATAGATACATAAGTTGTGGACTGAGTAAAGACATACAAACTGAAACTGTGTGTACATTTTAAAATTTATTCACAGACACAACAGATTATAAATACATTTGCAAAATCTTATGCAAAACAGTTTGACTCCACAGAGGGGGGTTATAAGTTGTCCTAGTGACATCCAGATAACTTCAGATACTGGAATCAAATTAGTTTATATTAAAAAAGAACTGCTTAAACTGGATCCAAATAAAGACAAATTGGTAATAATGACCTGAGAACACTTCAGCAAGAACTTACAGTAACATTATATCTATTATTTAATAGGTCATATAAATAAGGGGAGATTGGGCCATACAAAAACAAATATATATATATATATATATATATATATATATATATATATATATATATATATATATATATATATGTGTGTGTGTGTGTGTGTGTGTGTGTGTATATAGGTCATACAAAAAATGCTGATCAATAAATTAGAAAAACTAGGTATTGATGTACTCTTGATAAGATGGATACCAGGATGGCTTACAAATAGGACATGGCAAGTATCATACAGCAATTGGATAGGTGAAATTCTTGGTTACAATCAGGGTGTCCCACAGAGCTCTGTCCTAGCCCTTACTTGTTTAGACTGTATCTTTCATCTGAGGTGTTCTACAGTCTATATGCAGATGATCTGAAAGTGGGTAAACTGATTACATGTGTTACATATATGGCATGCCTGCAAAAGAACTTGATTACATTGATCATTTGAGCACAGGAGAATAATATGCTGATAAATGCATCAAAAACTAAGCATATGAGATTTGGGAGATATAAATTGAAAGGTGAATATTTAACACAGCACACAGTGATTGAAACTGTAGACTCATTTCATAGGTTCATAGGTTCATAGGTTCATACTAGGCTATCTGCCCGAGGGCATTTACAAGCCTAGCCCATCGTTTTAATGATACACCCCTTTAGTATGGGGAACTATACCCATTATTTTGCTGTGCCTCTGTCGAGCAGTGACACTGAGGTAATCCCTGGGGTATATCTGCGATCTCCCATCCATTGGTCAAGATTTCTCTTGAACAAGGCTAGGTCAGTGCTCTGCCTCACATGTACCGCGATTTTGTTCCACAGCATAGGAGTCTTTGGGTGATGAATCTATCCCTCCAGCCGTCCTATTAATAGCCGTGTCAAGGTTTAAGTCTCCCGCCCTTGTGGCTCTGATGGATCTAGATTTTTTGAGGTGAAGCATATTCATCAAATCTGGGTTTGACATGGCCTTGTATGTTAGGCAAAGGTCACCTCTGAGCAAGCAGTAGCGACTGAATAGAGCTGGAGTTCTTTCAGTTGGGCAGCATAGGACAGATTTTTGAGACCCTTAATCCTTTTGGTGAGGAACTTTTGTGGCCTCTCCAGCTGCTGCAAGTGTTGGGTCAGATACATTCGAATGGGGCATTGTACTCAATCATTGGTCTGATGAGTGATGAGTAAAGGGAGACTATGACCTCCCTTGATCTAGATGAGAATCCCTTCATGATAAGGTGGGCAATGTAGAAGGTCTTCCTAACTACTTTAGCTACATGGGTGTCGAATGACAGACTACTATCAACCTGGGTCCCCAGGTCCTGATAACTTCTTCTGTGCTCAGTGGATTGTCACCTATTTGGTCTCTAGCGCTAACCTTGTTTTCCCGAAGGGTATGACTATGCATTTTTGGCATTTAACTTTAGGCGTGGCTCTGGCACCAGTTATCTGTTTCTGTGAGACCCTTCTGAAGGATATCTGTGTCAGATGTGTTTTCTACTATGGCGCCCAGTTTGCAGTCATCTGCAAACTTTGTCATCATAACCCTCCTGTGTTTGCTTGTACTTGGAAAAGTAGATGCCAAACAAGAGTGGTCCCAGGACTGAGCCCTGTGGGACACCACTTGTGACAGGCTTTGAGTCTGACATGGCGCCAGCAACTCTGACCCTGTGGGTTCTGTCACTCAGCCAGTTTGCAACCCATCTTGTGATGTATGGGTTGACATTTAAGCTGATGAGTTTTCAATGATACCCGAGTGGGGTATTGTATCGAAGGCCTTAGCCAGATCGAGGTAGGCTGTATGGACTGCCTTTCCCTCATCAATGGCTTTGGTGACTGTTTAGAAAAAGTCAACCAAGTTTAAAAGGCATGATCTGCCTTTGACAAAGCCAAACTGGGTTGGATCCAAAGTCTGCAAATTCCCTATGTCTTTATTTATGAGGTCCATTATGATCCTCTCCATGGCTTTGCAGATAAGGCTTGTCAAGCTAATGGGCGGTAATTACCAGGGTCGGTGGGGCACCGCCTTTGTGAGAAGTGGTACCACAGTTGCAGTCGCCACTCCTGGAGTACGTATCCAGAGGTAAGACTTTGATTAAACAGCTGTCCTAGCTGTGGGTTTAATTCCTCATTGAGTTCATGGAGCACACAGCCGGGGACACCATCAGGTCCCATGGATGCTGTGTTTTTGCTTTGGAGAGCAGTTCTCACTTGAGCTGGAGATGTTTGGGGGCTGCAATCGTTTGGTATAGATATCTCTCCTTTTGGGGGGGAGAAGTTTGCACTGAACCTGTCAGCCAGTATGTTGGCAATGTCTGTAGGATCAGTAATCTTCACATCATTTTGAACTAGCTCTGAGCATATCTGGGAGTTTCCTCCCAGGTTTCTTTATAGCTAAAGAAGGCCTTATGATTGTCTTTTGAGTCTTTAGCTATTTTTCTCTCGAAATTTGCTTTGGATGATTTTTATGAGAGCTCTTAGTTTTTTACTTATAGTGATCAAGGGTGTCTTACCTTTTTAAGGATTTTGCTCTATCTTGGTAGTAGCTTCCTCCTTTTGTTGTAGAGTTTGTTTATGGCTGGGGTCCACCAGACTGGACGCTTGCCTTTGGTACAAAGAGTCTTTGTTTTGCTTGGGATTGCCTTATCCATGCAGTCCTGCAGGTGCTGGTAGAAGGCATTTGTAAGTGATTCAGCGGCTTGAGTACTGTTTTCCGCCAGCTCGGGGGCCTTAAAGGAGACCACACTAGTTTTTAGAAGTGTGAAGTCGGCTTTTGAGAAGTTCTTTACTGTGTTTTTTTTTATTTCAGGTGGGGGTGGGATGAGGACCTCCAGCGAGATTAGTTTGTGGTCTGATCTCACCAGTGAGGGGTACACCTCGGTGTTGAACATTGTGCTCCCATGTTCATGATGATGAGATCAAGTATGTTGTCTCCTCTTGTGGGGATGGTGACTAGTTGTTCCATGGCATTTGAGTTTATGAATTCCAGGAACTTTTGGGCTGGGGTGTTTGGGCTTGAGTAGTGATCCCAGTCTATATTAGGGTGAAGTCACCTAGTATGATGGTGTTTGGTGATACATTTATCCTCTAGTGTTTTCAGGAAGGCCATGTGAGGTTTCTGAGTTTGTGAGGGTGGCCTGTAACATGCTACAATTTGCAGAGCAGTCTTGCCTATGGTTAATTGCACCTGGATGGTCTCCGATGCATCGTGCATTGCCACCAGTCTTGAGGTGTGGGTGTCCTTGATGAATATGGATACCCCCCTCCTTTCTTAGTATTGTCCGGTTTTGGGGCGGGCATGATATGAGGTAAAACCTGATAAGCGCTGGGGTGCTCTCAGGAGCCTTGAACCAGGTTTCTGTCACAGCACAGACATCGATGTTCTCCATACTGAGAAGGGCCTCGAGTGCGTGCATCTTGAGATTTAGACTTCTGGCATTGAGCAGCATTACCCTTAGTTTTAAGGGAGATTGGGCCATACAAAAACAAATATATATATATATATATATATATATATATATATATATATATATATATATATATATATATATGTGTGTGTGTATGTGTGTGTGTGTGTGTATATAGGTCATACAAAAAATGCTGATCAATAAATTAGAAAAACTAGGTATTGATGTACTCTTGATAAGATGGATACCAGGATGGCTTACAAATAGGACATGGCAAGTATCATACAGCAATTGGATAGGTGAAATTCTTGGTTACAATCAGGGTGTCCCACAGAGCTCTGTCCTAGCCCTTACTTGTTTAGACTGTATCTTTCATCTGAGGTGTTCTACAGTCTATATGCAGATGATCTGAAAGTGTGTAAACTGATTACATGTGTTACATATATGGCATGCCTGCAAAAGAACTTGATTACATTGATCATTTGAGCACAGGAGAATAATATGCTGATAAATGCATCAAAAACTAAGCATATGAGATTTGGGAGACATAAATTGAAAGGTGAATATTTAACACAGCACACAGTGATTGAAACTGTAGACTCATTTAAGGACTTGGGTTTATGGGTAGATACAGCTTTGAGTTTTTCTAATCATAGCAACCAATTGGTTAATGCTATAGAACTATAGGTTGTATATAAAAACGTATAAAGTCTAGGAAACCAGAAATGATGATGTCATTGTTTGTTGGTTACATTAGGCCCAAACTTGAAAATGTAATAACAATATAGAAACCTTATAAGAAAATAAGTATGAGTAAACTGGAAAGAATAAAACAGAAATATACTAAGGGCATCCACTGATGTGATAATTTATGTTATTATGAAAAATATATCTGAACCTGTACAGTGTCTTTTATAGATAGCTAAGTGGAGATCTGTTTTAGGTATATAGGGCATTAGGGATAACTTCCTCTGGGAATGTGTGGGGTTATCAAAAACTAGTAGAGACTCATCAGAAAACCTATGCAGGAGATTCTATAGAATTGAGAAGTGTACTAACTGCTGCTCTGAGAGAGCGGCTGGAACAGATTAGCAACTTACATTAAAGTAAGTACTAGTTTACATATTTTTAATAATAGCCTTGATACTTAATATGGGAAAAAGTGTTTAGGTATATTGTCAAGCTAGAAGGGCATTAATGCCTGTGCTTGAAATATTTGTTTGTATGTATGTAAATTACACAGGATATATAACAGAAGAAAAAAAATTATTGAAAAATCAGGAAGGGTAATGTGCATCAAGTTAAAAACTCTCTCATCAAAATAGCAGGCAACTAAGAAGGCTAATTAGGTCAAGTAAAGCCAACTTTGAGGTTAAGATAGCCTCCCAAGTGAAAGATGACCATAAAGCCTTCTACAGCTATGTCAGAAACCTCAAGGGCAGCACACAGCAATGTGCAGAACTGGTGGTTAATGGTGCTTCATTCACTGAGCCTGGCAATGTAGCAAACCTGTCTGTGGACAAATTTAGTTCCAACTGTATCCCCCCACCCCAACCATTCCTCCAAAAGTATCAGATATAACCATTCCAACTATAAGTAGGAAGTACATACTGGCTGCACTCACTAAAGCCAATAACATGGCCTCAAAGGAATATCCTTTTGATTGGTTTTAAGCAATATTGCCATACTGCTTAAAAACTCATTCATCTGTATTTCTAATTTCTCAGATAGGACATGTACTCTCTAATTCTCCCCAACAATATACATTTAATATAATATAATATAATACGGTTTACCGACATAATGTTGAATGCTAAATGGTTGAAACTGAATTGGTTGAACACACTATATTGGATGATCAAAATGCTGAAATAAAATTACTCTAAACACACAATGTTGAAAGTATCGAATTTGCCTATTTCTGCAGTGTAGTGCGATCTCGGAGTTGATATATTTAAATAGGGGGGTGTGGGCGGCGCAGGTAGGCTATGCTCCCCTGCAAAATAATAGGGTTGATCTCATTGCTTTTTCAGTGAAATGATTGTTGACATTTTGATAATTCAGTGTTTTGGGTTGAGATGTTATTTTTCAACCAAATGACTATTAGACATTATGAAATTCAACATTATGTCGGTAAACCATATAATATACCTTTTTTAAATAATGTATTCACTTTGTCTTAAAACATTTTCCACTTCTCCATTAATATTTGCTCCTTCCCAAAAGGAATACCTAATATCCTGGTTATGTCTTTCCCAAATTTCCTGCAACACCTGTTCTCTGTTCATAACTTCTTCAAGTCGGATGCCACTAGATGAATTACTTTGTGTACTAATTTCTGATCTTTAATCATTATAATCAAATCATCAGTGGTGCTTATTGTTAATGGGATGCTTAGTCCTTCTCCTAATACCCAATCCCATATCATTTGTTGATGCCCAGTTCTCTAAATAAATACAGTCATCATCAAGACAAACACCTCTGAGCTGAGTGAACAGTCCTGATGAGCTATTTAAAATGTTTGGCATGTTTTCTAAAATCCTGTTTACTTTAGACACTATCCAAGTCTGTGTTTAAAAATTTCTCAAACTTCCAAGACCGTCTGCTCTATGATCAACATAATAAAATATTTCATAACTGTTGTAATCACTTTTGTTTTGGTTCACAATACAGGTTATAATAAACTCATATAAAAGTAATAGACTTCTATGATGTTTTCACTAAAGTAATCTAAAAAGTAATCTTTAAGGCAAACCTTATTAATAACAATGTGATTCCAGCAAAGATGTTCCCAGTTATCCATATTATTTCATTCATTTTACATGCATTTCACAACTCCAGTAAAAACGTTATTGCTTCACCCCCCACGTAGCTCATTAAACAACTGCACCATCATTTGTTCCAGTTGCTCATACCATCCAGGCCAGGCACCCCTTCTGATTCCACTTTTTTTGTTTGTTTGTTTGTTAATCTTAGCTTCTTGCAGTGTTCCCCTTTTATGTATTTCACTCTGTCTTCTGAGTTAATATGTCTTGGTGCATGCATATTTCTTCAGTTAAACTTGCCATGCCACATAAAGCCTACTGAAATGATTCTCAGACACTTTTAGGTTTTCTTCGAAAGACAATAAACACCATATAGTTCACTTCACGACACACTTTATTTACTCTATATTCTAGCACAGGAAAAATCTCCTCCTTTTTACCAGTGTATACAGATATTTGAATGTTATATTGTTTTTCCATTCCATCTAATCATTTCTTACAAATTGCACTGTATTTGCTATATCAAATCACATCCTGTTATTCTGACAAGTTCATAATTTCATACTAAGCAACTGGTCACAAACACTATGAAGAGCCTAACCATTGCAGTTTGCTCACTACCCTGACAGATGCTTGAACATAACTGATATGCATTCAAGTATTGTTCTTCTCAAATTATCAAAGAAACTTAGTCATGTTTATATGCATGGCATTCGAGAAAGGTAGCATATGAGAGTAAATCTTGATTCACTAATCTTTATTTATGTTGTATCTGTAACTTTTTGAAGAAAACTATTCATAATGTAATATTCATTCCATTTCATGTTTTATCTAATGGTTTGGCAAACACAGTTTTATTCAATGTGTAGAAAGTGGATACGAAATATAAAAGGTGAATTTGTAATGACAGAGCTGTGGCAGCTCATTTGACTACAGACTTATTCTCCCAGCTTATAGGTTTGCAGCCAGCCTTTTGTAGAAACGCTGATATGGTGACTATGATCTATATTTGTGTTGCTTCTACCCAGTTTAAAAGCAAAAGTCAAGAAAGACAGCAATCTTAAAAGCAACCTTCTGTAAGTTTATAAAGTTGTGTTCCTGGTGATAATCTTGAAATATATCTGCAGGACTACAGCAAATTACTTAAATGACATCTGGAGGAAAACATATGTGTTCAGTGCCTGTGTCTTGCACAGTGACTAAAAAGGTACTTGTCTATCTATGAAGAAGAATGCAGACCAAATAACAGCAACATTCCAGATGCTGTACCATTCCATGACCTTGAAAAAGATGCATAACTCAACAAGCAGTGGAAAGGTTCTAACAAGTTTGTTACCAGACAGTTTACACATCTAAGAAATCCATGTGTCTTCTGTAATGTAAAAAAAAAAGCATGCAGTGAAATGTTCACCAGCTTAGCATCTTCACTGAGCTTTCTGTGCTTGGAAGGTGTACTGTACTTATTTAAAATCCAGTGTTAAATATTATGAAACATTTCTTCTTGTAATGGGTAAGAAAGCACTCTGATTTTACCTGAGCAAGAATAACACACCAAACAAACAGATAAAATAACGGCTCCGATGCATGAATAAATATACCACAAAGATTTATTCCAAATAGAAGTGAAGTGCTTTTCGTCTACCTTAACAAATGGGTAGACTTCATCAGACAAATCAGCTGTGCAATACAAGTGTCTTAAATAGATTGACATACCAACCAGCCTATGGCAACATCAATATACAAATGTTTAAACAAATAAGCTAACTGGCCAAAGTAGTTTCATGATGCTCCTCACTCTTAATACCCTAACAATTAATTACAATTTACATATTAAGTAAAGGAATGTGTAAAATTAATTATAAAATTCATCTATAACACTATACAAATGCTTAACTGTTATTCAACATATTTTTTCAACACAAAAAACTTTTCAATTTTAAAATACATGACACTGAAGTAATTTCATTCAGACCTGGGACTGTATAAGAATTTAGCCTTAACATCCATATTAACTCGCACTTCTCTAATAAAAGTTGATAAGGGCCTCCTTTTAAAACAGCGGTGACTTGATCTATTACGCTAAACAGAAAACTATGGGTAGGATTTTCATTACAATGCCTAGCCAACACATCTAAATTGTTTTTCTTTCTAATATTATATACATGTTCATATTTCCTATCATTCAGCCTCCTGTCAGTCTTCCCTACATAAAAAGCAGGGCATAGTTGGCAGGAGGCCAGGTAGACAACTGCTTTGGAATTACAATTAAACCTACCTCTCGTCTGATATTTATTCTTTCCCACACTGAAATTGGATCCTGTTGAAATAGATTTACAGTAGTTGCATGATTCACATTTATAAGTGCCAATTATTCTGTGTGAGATATTTACTTCTGTCTCCACAAAATTTTTTAAGTTCCTACCTCTTCTGAAAATCAAAGTTGGGCAACTGCCCAACTTCTCAATTAACCCCTTCTCAAAAAACAAAAGATTCCAATTTCTATCCAGAATCCATCTCATATCACTTGCTTCTAAGTTATACACAGTAATAAAACTCCTTTTAAACTCTTTGCATGCATTAGTAGCTGTTGAGCAAGTTTCATCTTCACCTAGTTCTACATTCACAAGGGTCAGCGGTTCATTAACAGGGCTAGAATGTACAATATTAACCCTCTGTTTACCAGTCAGGATAGGTAAATAAAAACCTGTACTTCTTTTAGTTTGTACCTCACCTATTAATTCAAGTACTAGATATCCAGGATAACCACGACAGATGAACATGTTTTTTAAAATCTCACATTCATCCAAACAGTTGGCCATATCAGTGGTCATTCTCGCAGCTCTAACTAGTTGGCCTTTGAGCACAGATCTCTTCTGATGAGGGGGATGGCAACTAGTGTAATGTAACATAGTGTTCGAATAAGTGTTTCTACGATGGATTCTCGCTACATACTGCTTCTCGACCTCTTCTTTCCTTAAATCCACATCTAAATAGGTGATTGCTTTTTCATGAAATACAAATGTGAAGTTCAGAAATGGTGTACTATCGTTCAGATGTTGTATAAACTCTTTAGCATCATCCACAGACCCTTTGAACATAATAAAAACATTGTCCAAAAATCTGGTGTATAGCTTTACCTTCTCCATCAACCTATTGTCATGAAAGATTGTCTGGTGTTCCCACTGAGCCATTACTAAATTAACATAGCTCCCTCCACACAGTGACCCCATGGCTACTCCCACTACTTGTTTATAAATATTATTATTGAACATTACATAGTTGTTTTTTAAAATGATGTCCATTAATTCCTGAAATAACCTAATCTCCTTACGCTCAGCACCATGGTGTAACAACCTTTCAACAACCCAGTCAATGCCAATCTCATGTGGTATGGAAAAATACAAGTCAACAACATTGACTGTTAAGAACATAACATCTTCGTGGAAACCAAAATTCTCATTTGAAACTAAGGAGGCCCAAGAATCTTTACAAATTTTTTCCTCCATCACTACATACTTTTTCAAAAGAGAATCAACAAATTTAGCACATGCATATGTGATAGATGTGCTGCGGTAGCGTTGTCGCCTCACAGCAAGATGTTGTCCCGTTCGATTCTCAGCTAGAGCGTCTTCTGTGTGGAGGCATGTGTGAATGGGCATGCCTTCGTTGAAGGTTGTGTGTCAGGGCTGGTAACTCGGCATGTAAAAATCCACTACCAAACATTAGCGGACCGGAGTTCTGCTGTGGCAACCCCTAACCGGGATAAGCCGAAAGGCACAACATATGTGATAGATGATTTCACATTGACTAAAGCTCTCATTGGGGGGCTGTGCATGTTTTTGTGGATTTTGGGTTGACCAAACAATGAGGGAATATTGGGATTAAGGTTCGATAAGTAATTAAAATCATTCAAATCAACCATCCCTTCAATAAACAGGTCATTAATAAAATAATTTATCCATTTATAAGCTACATTCATTTCATTAATACTTGATGTTTCATAAGTCCCACCATTTAGAACAGTTTCCATTCTACCAATATAGTCACTTTTTTCCATAATCACCAGGTCTCCTCCTTTATCCGGTTTCATAACCCGGACCAGTAGAGCCTTCAGTGCATTCAACTCTTCCATCTCTCTGGTAGATAGATTACTTCTTTTCTGCCCTTTACAGTTTCTGCCAATTTTAATGCTCTGATGGAACAAAATTTAAACCTTTGCTAAAAATATCACATAATTCAGCATCAATTTCAAAACTAGAAAGGTTATAAATTTTGAAATCACCACACAGATTCATAAGAATACTTGGCTTCACTACTACCTGTTGTAGTTGTTCACATCCTTCTTGGCCATGTTCCCCCTGGTATTGTATCTCCATTGATGGTTCTGGCTCTTGTTGGAAAAAGAACGGTGCTCACGGTTATCATATTCCTGATGGTATGATATGTTATGCCTATCAGTAAACTGTTCACTTATTGCACATTGTTCTTCTTCTGGGTAGTTAAACCTTTGGTTACCAAGAGGAGGACCTGCCTGAGATAATTCAGGGCCTTGGTTCTCTTCGCTAGCACTAGTATCTTCTCCTATATTAGTGTTGTGGTGATTCAAAAACCTTTTACCTTGTGAAGGAGGCAGAGTTGGATAAGCTACACTGTTTTTGTAATCATTAATATCCCTTCTGAGTTTCTGCATTTTCAAACCACTATTTTTCACCAAATGTTTTTGTATTGAGGAAAATACTATTTTGTATTCATACTGATATCGTGCAAAGTCTGCATGTAACATTACCTCATGGTTTAAAATCACAATTTCAGCTGCAAGGCTTTCTACAGTTAATTTATAATGTTTGCACATGGTTTCCATCAATTCAAAACCATGTTGATTGAACAGCTTGATTAAATCAGAGTGAAATGGTGTATTAGCTTCTAAGCCTGGCGGATACTGCCAAGACCGTAAACCTTTAGGCACCACACCCTCTCTTTTACACTCTTCAAAATACATGATTTCTAACTGTAGTTTTTTAGCTTTATAAGACTTATTGTCTAACTCTTTTAATTTTGTTACAATAGGAATGCTTACCTCAGCCAGTCTCTCCTGTAAACCTTGTGACACTTTGTTCCCAAACATCGGTTTCTCATTTAACCATAAGTTCACATCAGGAAGATCGATAAGCCCTGAGTAAGCAGAATTTCCATTCCGATTTCCTTCTGTATTGTTGTTAACATTAAACACTCGACTTTCACCATTGATTCCATTAATACGTCCTGAATCTACCCCACGGACTCATTCTCCTACACCAGGAGCATTTTCTGATAAGCTACTAACACCCTTCGGTTCGCCAGAAGCCACAGTTTCTTTACGTCTCACTACCAAGTTTGGTTGAGTGAGACTGTCCAAACGTGCTGACAAAACATTCAGTCTCTCATTTAAAGAGCTGATAATTGAAGTAAGTTTGCTCAATTCAGGCAGCTCTTTGTGCAAGTTACCTGATAGCTGCAAAAAGCTTTCAGTGGTATTATCCATCGTACTCTCCGAAGCCATACGAAAACCACACTAAACTGAGCAAGAATAACAAACCAAACAAACAAATAAAATAACGGCTCCGATGCACGAATAAATATACCACAAAGATTTATTCCAAATAGCACTTTTCGTCTACCTTAACAAATGGGTAGACTTCATCAGACAAATCAGCTGTGCAATACAAGTGTCTTAAATACTTTTTTTAAAAAACAGATTGACATACCAACCAGCCTATGGCAACATCAATATACAAATGTTTAATTAAACAAATAAGCTAACTGGCCAAAGTATTTTCAGGATGCTCCTCACTCTTAATACCCTAACAATTAATTAAAATTTACATATTGAGTAAAGGAATGTGTAAAATTAATTATAAATTCATCTATAACACTATACAAATGCTTAACTGTTTACTGATAGGCATAACATATCATACCATCAGGAATATGATGACCGTGAGCACCGTTCTTTTTCCAACAAGGGCCAGAACCATCATGGTAGATCTAAGCCACCTTTGCTTTTCGGGGTCATCAGTTAATCATATGATATTCTACTTTTTTTGGTTCCCATATAAATTCAGCGAGTTCAGTGTGGATTTGTTTAAAAAAAATTCTTGGGTATTAGCAACTGTGAAGACATAAAAATGTATAATTCATTTTAATGATTGAAACTTTTGCTAATGGTGGTAATTTCAGATTTTTCCACCTCTTTAGGTCACATAAAATGTGTTCCCAGCGTTGTTTAATATTATTAAGATAAAAATTTGTGTTATCTGTAGAGAATGTAATTCCTAAATATTTGATCTTTTCCTCAGATTTTAATTGGCCTATCAATGGTAAAAGTGAAAAGGGTTTTGGAGTTCTTAAAGGAAAGATGTTGGTCTTTTAAGGTTTATTTTATAGTTTGAAATTAATGCAAAGTCTTCAATAGCAGATAGTATTTTTTTGGTGTCTGAGGTTGGTGTTGTACAATATATGTTACGGTCATCGGCAAAAGCTGACAGGGATATTCTTGTGTCATAAATTACTGGGGCATTATGATATGTATTTTGTTTAATGTTTAAGAATAGGGGTTCTAGATATAGGTTAAATAATAGGGGAGATAGAGGACATCCTTGTCGGGTACCATTTCTGATTTGAATTCTGTTAGACCACGTTTTATTTATATATAATGTTGTATAAGGGTTATTGTATAGTGTTTGTAAAGTTCGGATAAATTCTTGGGGTATATTAAAGTAGGGTAAGATCTGAAATAAAAATTTTATGTTGACTCTATCAAAGGCCTTATGTGCATCTATAATGAGTGCATACATGTTTAGATTCTTTTGATTAGCATATGCGATTAATGTGTGTAGTGTTAAAGTATTATCACTGGATTGCCTAGATGTTAAAAAGCCAGCTTGTTCATTAGATATAATTATATTCAATATTTTCTTCAGTCTATTGGCCAGAATAGATGTCAGAATTTTAGTATTAATATTTAGAACTGATATAGGTCTATAATTATCTGGGTTCTGAGGACCCGTCTTTTCTTTGAGCATGAAAATTGTTTTGGATGCATTAAAATGAATATCATTAATTTTATTGTTTATTATATAATTTAATATGTGTGATAGAATTTGTGCAGTAATGCGGTAGATCGTTTTATAAAACTCCGCGGTAAGACCATCTGGGCTAGGAGATTTGTGCAATTTCAATTTTTTAATTGTTGATATTATTTCTTCAATGGATATTGGTTTTATTAGATCTTTTTGTAATTTCTCATCAATTTTCGGAAAGTTGAGTTTTTGTAGGAAGTCACTATTATTTTCATTTGCGGGTAAGTTTTTTTGTTCTCCATAAATTCGGTTTTCGTATTGGTTTTATTCTTATAGCATATTTCGGGAATTTGAGAGGGTGTTTTAGACTGATTGATAATTCTTGCTAGTGCCCGTGATGGCGTTTGTATATGGTTAGCATATTTTGCAAGTATTTTAGTTTCATGAAATGATAGTTTATTATTTTGAATCAAGAAAAGGTCTTTCTGACATTTCAATAGTTCTGTTTCAGTTTGCGTGTTATGGTTTTTCATTAAATCCTGATCTAATGATTTGATTTTAGCCTCTAGTAGCTGTTCTTCTCTGAGTTGGGTTTTTTTATAATAAGAAGCTTTTTAGAGAAGGATGCCTCTTATCTGGGCTTTAGTTGCCGCCCATTCAATATCAGGGGAGGGGTGTTGCTGTTTTACTAACTTAACTAGTGCGGATTTAAGTATATCCTGGATTTCCTGAACTATTTCCTTTTTATTTAAAAGGATGGGGTTTAAGGACCAGTTATATCCCCAATATGGTGTGTTGCTTCTGGTAGCCTTAATAATATTTAAGGTAATTTTAGAGTGCTCAGACAACTAGCAGGCATGAATAGATACTGTGGGGTCAAGATTGATTAGTGCTTCTGAAATTAGAAAAAAGTCAATTCTTAACCACATTTTATGACAGTTGCAGTAAAATGTAAAGTTATTTGAGGTATTTGTTTTATTACCATATTTAAAGGGATCATATAATTTAAAATCATATTTAAGTTTGCTTAATGCTAACATTGCTTGGTTATTACATGATTTCTGTGGGCTTGCTTTATCCTGCTTAGGGTTTTGGTAAGCATTCCAATCCCCTCCTATGATTATGTAATGGTTGTTGTATTGATTTAAGATAGGATATAATGAATCAAAAAGGAATGTTGATTATAACATGGTGCATATATATTGAGACGTATAATGGGCTTATCATAAACGGTAGTTGAAAGAATCACATAGCACCATCTACCTTCAATATCTATTTTGGATTCTATAATTTTGTCTTGATAATGGTCTTTAATGATTATTGCTACTCCAGCACTATTAGTTTTGCCTTCAGAGGCTATTATTTCTCTTATCCATTTTTTTCTTTTTTATTTCCGAACATTGCTCATTGGTTAAATGAGTTTCTTGAAGTAGTATAAAGCTTGCCTTAGCCTGCCGAAATAGATGGAGAAAGAGTTTCCTTTTTTATGTTCTGGAGCCCTTTAATATTCCATGAATCTATTTCCCACATTCATAAATCTTTTATTTTGTGTAAATAGTCTTGAAATATGTGTAGATATATTAGTTTAAGTTGATTTTTTGTCAAACGTATGTTATGAAAGCATTATTTTATTCCCATCCCTACCCTGTGCCTACCCACTAATCTCCTGGACCAGGAATTTAACAGGACCTTACAAAGATTTGGTTTTGTCTTTTTTTGTATTAATAGTAAGTATATATTTTGTATGTTAGCGTATGGGAGGTAAAGGAAACTTATTGGTCCTGTATAACCTAAAATTATTTGTACAAAGCCTATCCCACTCATTCCCTAGCAAACACTGCTTTTGTAACCTACATCTCTTCTTGTTAGATTTATTTATGTGATGTCAAGGTTTGAATAATCATTTGCACCAGTCCTGATTATAACTAAACGTAGGGAACATCAATTTACTCAATTTATCACTAATAATATTTGAGAGATTCAAAACTATAGATTATTGTCTCAAGTTAGTTCAATAACTATATTCATAAAATATATAACTTCCTTGTCTAGTCTTATTTTGTGTGTGCTTCTGCCTCCTCTAGGCCAGATTCTTGTATCTCTGATTGTACCTTGTCTTACTTGGGGGTAGTAATCGAATTTTGAACTTCAAGTGAACCCGACTTCTAGAATCCATCATTTTTAATATCATTGCCCTGAGGTTTTTAGATCTTAAATGGCATTGTGTTAAAGAGGTCTTGAGGTGATTTCTCTCTACCATATATTTGATATTCATCATATATTGGATTCTGTAGAATCTTACTGGGTCCTGGAGAAAACAATATAAACATATAGCAGTTCAGGCTTATGTAAATGTATAAACATAGACACAAATAGTTAGGCATTCAGTTAGAGAACCAATCGAAAAAGGTTAGAGCAACTAGTAGTTAGCAGTCCATTATTTGTTAAAGTAAAGTACATTAAAATCTTTTCCATAAAGCTTTGTTGGATCATAGTATAAGAGTTGATAAAGGTGTGACATATGAATGTTTCTTTTAACTTCAGGCTCGTGAAACTTTAAAGTTATGTGTATGTGTAAAATATGCTTGGGGTCCTAAACCATCTAAAGTGTTCCTTTTCAGTAATATTGTATGTTTATGCCATGTAGGTTAGTAACAAGAAAGAAAGTAAAAACCCAATTAACTTTAGTACATCACCCATTAAACTTAATTGTAGAGGACCTTGTTCCATTCCAACTTCTGTAATAGGGTTAATACATTATATTATTATTCTTTTTATCATCTAAATTGTATCAACTTATACTATAATAATTTTCGATCCAACATGTATTGAGAACCAAGTGAGTTTGAGAATCCTAAACTAGATACAGATTGTCATAGTAACAATTACTCAATATAGTACCTTGTGGAGTATACAGTATAACGCTATGATCATATATATGTGTAGACTTCATAATTAATTTTATGTATTTACTTTTGGCAGGGTCTGTAATATGGTATATCAGGTAGCGTTTTTAAAGCTGAAACCTCAGAAATTATGCATTTCTGTGGGTAATCAGCTTATGACTATTTTTATATTTCTTATTCCAAATTAGATTATCTAATTCACTCCCTTTGAAATATTATCTAGCCATATATATTTAAGTCTTGACATCCTAGTAGTCAATTGGTGTTATGAGTTAGAGCTCTTAGTACTAGTGTGTGTGAGCCTGTTATTATATGACTAATTTAGTTTTTAGTTTAAAATAGATTTACTTTCATAAAGGAGACCATATTAATAAGTGCTCTCTTATAGAGTTAGTATAAGATTTCACAAAAATGCACAGTAATCTGTGCTGGATTTAACATAGATAAAGTTAAATATAATTAAGTCTTGTGATTATGAAGTCAAGATTATGTTAGGTTATGTAACTGTATTTTGATTGCATTAATATACACTGTTTTCATATCTGTCAGCAGAGTAAAATGCTTTAACATCCCAAATCAACATCATAAGCTGTATATGTTTATATATATATATATATATATATATATATATATATATATATATATATATATATATATATAGAGAGAGAGGTTTAAAAATATTAATTAATATTTATGGGGCAATGGGAGTGTCATTCAACATTATTATAAATGTAATTAGCATTTTTTGTAACAGTACATTACTTTCACCTTGTTAACAGTTCCTTTAAACTTCCCTCCGAGCTTCCAGACAGCTAAGCCGATTGCTTAGCTTCTCGAAGGGGGACTCAGATTGCAGACAGACTTCTGGAAGTGCCACATCTTGAAGACGACCACTAAAGCTGCAAAATCAATTTCGGTTCCTGTCGTGTGAAAGCCAGTATGACGCGCAGTTTGTATACTTCATGTTGAAGGTCTCGCGCTTTGTAGAATGGGAAAAAAGGTTGTGCCAGACCTAAAATATGGCCTAGGGCAAGGTAAACACCAGATATAAGAAAAATAAGACCTCAGCTGTTGCTGGGAGATGCATCCGACCTCAGAGGTTCAGCAAACCAGATCAGAACGTGAAGCTAGTTCTCTATAGCAGGAATGGATTTGAAAACAGACATAAAGGTAGATTTTGCTTCACTCTTGTTAGTAACTGAATATTTGACCCCATCGACCGAAAATACTAAGGTATTTGGGTACTTCTTTTGAAATTTTAGCTTTTTATCAATCAGAAATCTGCAATAAGGAGATAAAAGTTGTCTGGTTTGCCTAATTTGTAGAGGCAAGTCCTGGGCTAGAGATATTCTGTTGTTGTTCCATATTAATGATCCCCCATTTTTCTTTGCAGCTAATAATATTTTATTAACATCTCGAAAGATGAAAAGTTTGGCATAGACAGGTCTTGGAATACTTGAAGCTTGAGAATCTCTCCGGGCTCTGTGTGCTCTTTCTATTGTTATTTGATGTGCAGTTTTTGGGTCTTTGAGTAATGTTGCAAGTATTTGAATGATAGATGGGATCAATTCATTATGTTGTATATTTTCTGGTATGCCTCTGATTATGTTATTTCTTCTAGATCTTGCCTCATAGTCAACAATTTTAGCTTGCATAGTTTGAATGTCTGTTTCATGTAAGTCAGATTTTTTGGTTAGCAGGGCTATTTTGTCCTCATTCTCCATGATTTTGGCTTCAGATTTGTCCATTCTTTCCAAGATTTGATTGAAGGAAGTTCCAAAGGATTGCACTTGAGTAGATAATTCTTTTATAGCTTCTTGGATAGGTAGTAAGGCTGCTTTAATATCATCCAAGTTTGCCAGTTGATCTGTTTTATTTTTATTCCCTGATTTTACAGTATCTTGTTGCTTTATTATTTTCTGTCTTTTAGAGTTCAAATCTTTCTCTGGTGATAAAAGTTCTGAAAGTTTAGTTTTTGTTGTTGTAGTGTCCATACTTTTATCATCTTTTGACATTTTGTAAAAGTAGAAACTTCTTGGTTTATAGTTAGATCTGTATGTGCAGAGTGTTCTGAGCACACGGCTTCTTTCTTTGAGTCTTTCTTCAGTTCCAGGTAATCTGTTGTAATCTTGATAGATTTGTTAGTTCTTCAGGTTCATTCACCCCTTCTGAGTTTCTGGATATTAATTAGAGTTGTTAGTTCAGAAAATTGTTATTGAGTAGGTCCTGGTATTTCCTCTGGGTTGAATTTTTCCTATGAGTATTTGGAGAGCTGTAGATTAGCAGTGTTTACAGAATGGCAGCCATCTTTGAATCCCAAATCCGTGTGGTGATTTCAAAATTTATAACTTTTCAAGTTTTGAAATTGATGCTGAATTATGTGATATTTTTAGCAAAGGTTTAAATTTTGTTCCATCAGAGCATTTAAAATTGGCAGAAACTCTAGTTGACCTAAAACTATATAAGCACAAGTTAAACCTCGCCTTATTGTTTGGAGGTGATGGTCAACTAACAGATCAAATGACAATAGCAAGTACTTTCAATCCACCTACGCACCCCTTACTAACTTTATTTGAGAATATGTGTGAATTCGACATAAGAAATTTATACAGAAACTGTAAAGGGCAGAAAAGAAGTAATCTATCTACCAGCGAGATGGAAGCCTTGAATGCACTGAAGGCTCTACTGGTCCGGGTTATGAAACTGGATAAAGGAGTAGGCCTGGTGATTATGGAAAAAAGTGACTATATTGGTAGAATGGAAACTGTTCTAAATGGTGGGACTTATGAAGCATCAAGTATTAATGAAATGAATGTAGTTTATAAATGGATAAATTATTTTATTAATGACCTTTTTATTGAAGGGAAGGTTGATTTGAATGATTTTAATTACTTATCGAACTTTAATCCCAATATTCCCTCATTGTTTGGTCAACCCAAAATCCACAAAAACATGCACAGCCCCCCAATGAGAGCTTTAGTCAATGTGAAATCATCTATCACATATGTTGTGCCTTTCGGCTTATCCCGGATAGGGGTTGCCACAGCGGAACTCCGGTCCGCTAATGTTTGGTAGTGGATTTTTACGTGCCGAGTTACCAGCCCTGACACACAACCTTCAATGAAGGCATGCCCATTCATGCATGCCTCCACACAGAAGACGCTCTAGCTGAGAATCGAATGGGACAACGTCTTGCTGTGAGGCGACAACGCTACCGCAGCACATCTATCACATATGCATGTGCTAAATTTGTTGATTCTCTTTTGAAAAAGTATGTAGTGATGAAGGAACAAATTTGTAAAGATTCTTGGGCCTCCTTAGTTTCAATTGAGAATTTTTGTTTCCATGAAGATGTTATGTTCTTAACAGTCAATGATGTTGACTTGTATTTCTCCATACCACATGAGATTGGCATTGACTGGGTTGTTGAAAGGTTGTTACACCATGGTGCTGAGCGTAAGGAGATTAGGTTATTTCAGGAATTAATGGACATCATTTTAAAAAACAACTATGTAATGTTCAATAATAATATTTATAAACAAGTAGTGGGAGTAGCCATGGGGTCACTGTGTGGAGGGAGCTATGTTAATTTAGTAATGGCTCAGTGGGAACACCAGACAATCTTTCATGACAATAGGTTGATGGAGAAGGTAAAGCTATACACCAGATTTTTGGACAATGTTTTTATTATGTTCAAAGGGTCTGTGGATGATGCTAAAGAGTTTATATAACATCTGAACGATAGTACACCATTTCTGAACTTCACATTTGTATTTCATGAAAAAGCAATCACCTATTTAGATGTGGATTTAAGGAAAGAAGAGGTCGAGAAGCGGTATGTAGCGAGAATCCATCGTAAAAACACTTATTCGAACACTATGTTACATTACACTAGTTGCCATCCCCCTCATCAGAAGAGATCTGTGCTCAAAGGCCAACTAGTTAGAGCTGCGAGAATGACCACTGATATGGCCAACTTTTTGGATGAATGCATGATTTTAAAAAACATGTTCATCCGTCGTGGTTATCCTGAATATCTAGTACTTGAATTAATAGGTGAGGTACAAACTAAAAGAAGTACAGGTTTTTAAAGACCTATCCTGACTGGTAAACAGAGGGTTAATATTGTACATTCTAGCCCTGTTAATGAACAACCGACCCTTGTGAATGTAGAACTAGGTGAAGTTGAAACTTGCTCAACAGCTACTAATGCATGTAATGAGTTTAAAAGGAGTTTTATTACTGTGTATAACTTAGAAGCGAGTGATTTGAGATTGATTCTGGATAGAAATTGGAATCTTTTATTTTTTGAGAAGGGGTTAATTGAGAAGTTGGGCAGTTGCCCAACTTTGATTTTCAGAAGAGGTAGGAACTTAAAGAATTTTGTGGAGACAGAAGTAAGTATCTCACACAGAATAATTGGCACTTATAAATGTGAATCATGTAACTACTGTAAATTTATTTCAACAGGATCCAATTTCAGTGTGGGAAAGAATAAATATCAGACGAGAGGTAAGTTTAATTGTAATTCCAAAGCAGTTGTCTACCTGGCCTCCTGCCAGCTATGCCCTGCTTTTTCTGTAGGGAAGACTGACAGGAGGCTGAGGGATAGGATATACGAACATGTATATAATATTAGGAAGAAAAACAATTTAAATGTGTTGGCTAGGCATTGTAATGAAAATCCTACCCATAGTTTTTTGTTTAGCGTAATAGATCAAGTCACCGCTGTTTTAAAAAGAGGCCCTTATCAACTTTTATTAGAGAAGTGCGAGTTAATAGCCCAGTTAAGGCTAAATTCCTATACAGTCCCAGATCTGAATTAAATTACTTCATTGTCATGTATTTTAAAATTGAAAAATCTTTTGCATTGAAAAAATATGCTGAATAACAGTTAAGCATTTGTATAGTGTTATAGATGAATTTTATAATTAATTTTACACATTCCTTTACTTAATATGTAAATTTTAATTAATTGTTAGGGTATTAAGAGTGAGGAGCATCCTGAAACTACTTTGGTCAGTTAGCCTATTTGTTTAGTTAAACATTTGTATATTGATGTTGCCATAGGCTGGTTGGTATGTCAATCTGTTTTTTTTAAAAAAGTATTTAACACACTTGTATTGCACAGCTGATTTGTCTGATGAAGTCTACCCATTTGTTAAGATAGACAAAAAGCACTTTGCTTCTATTTGGAATAAATCTTTGTGGTATATTTATTCGTGCATCGGAGCCATTATTTTACTCTGATTTTCCCTGTCTGAAAGTCACAGAGTTTTGGAACACTAACAACAGCCTCAGTGGCCTGATTCAATTAGCAGACCATGCACTAAAGGACACAGGCATAGAAGGGAAGGAGTGAAGGGGTGTAGCCCCTTCACCTCTCCTGGGTGGGTAAGAGGGTTGCAGGTACTCAGGAATTACAAAGAAAAATGCAATTTCTACAGTGGAGACCATGGAAAGTGACTTCCTGTGCTTGATGGAAGGGGATGGGACTGGTTGCTGGTAACGTCCCTTGTGGGAGTTTGGGATGACTGGTACAGTCAGCCCACTACATGTCCCCCTTATGCTCCTTAGCTGATTATCCATAGGAAATTGGGGCTAAAACAAAAAGAAAACCCTCAAACCACCCCTGATGGTGCCTAAATGATGCCATGCCTATGACCCTCACCAAGATGATGGGAAAGAAATGGACCAAATGGACAGGAAGCACCTAATGATAAACAGATAGCAGGAGACAAACAGTGCCATAGATAGATAGATAGATAGAGAGAGAGAGAGAGAGAGAGAGAGAGAGAGAGAGATGGACAGACAGACACATAAACAGACAGGCAAATAGATGCGATAGATAGATAGACAGACAGATATACAGATGGATGGATGGATAGACAGATAGATAGATAGATAGATAGATAGATAGATAGATAGATAGATAGATAGATTGATAGACAGATAGAAAGACAGCTAGATAGGTGGCAGACAGATATACAGATAGATAGACTGATAGACAGATAGGTAGATGACAGATACATAAATATATAGATAGATGACAGATGGACAGATAGATGGATAGATGGATGGATAGAGAGATCAATAGACAGATGGATCAAAAGACAGATGTGCAGAGAGACATAGATAGACATACAGACAGACAGACAGACAGACGGATAGATTGATGGATAGATAAATACATATACAGACAGACAGAGAAGATAGAATGGTAGATAGTAATATAGATAGACAGACAGGTAGGATTCATTCTGGTTTCATTTAATGACTGACAGTCCATGCTAACCTTCTTAACTAGAAAATGAAATTGTAGAGCTGAGAATATAAACATAAAGTTTACTGCTTTAAAATGATGTTTACTGGGAGTAACACAGAGGTCGAAGTATGATGTACTCTAGAGTCATGTTGGTGCATAGTGCTTTGTGTTCAGAAAAACAAGTTTAGTTGTGGTGCAACGATTTTAGCAGCAAACCCAAACCAATTAGATTGTGCTACTTCTACTGGAAAAGTATTCATTCATGGGCTGTCAGGCCCCAGTTGGCTCTTGTTGTGGAAATCACTTATGAAAGATTTTGAATCATTAAATGTTTTGACTAAATTACAAGAATTGTTTAGCTGCGCCTTGAAGACAAAACATGACCTTCACTGCAATTTTTCCATTTTCTTGTGTATGTATTATTTTTGCTATGTTAAGTACCAAAACTAACTGCAAATGTTTGTAAGATATCCTGTACATGTTCTTTTTGGTGGATTGCTGGCTGGTAATGCTATTGAGGTAATCATTTCTTCTTCTTCTTATCACAAAAAACTTTAAATCAGTTTTAGAAAATGCCTTCAAAACTCTAATTTGTTTCTCCAATAAGAACCTCATGTGACATCATTAGTCACAACATAAGGGTTTGTCACAATGCAAGGTAGTGTGCTATCTTCATGGCGTCAGAGTTTAAGTCAATATGTCTTGGTGCACATATCTTCAGGTAAACTTGACTACAAAAATGGTTCTTAGACACTTTGAGGTTTTCTCCTCAAGGCAATTCAACACCAGTACATTTCACTTCACTAAACACTTTATTTATTAGTTTTACTCTATATTCTAGCACAGGAAAAATCTCCTCCTTTTTACCAGTATATACAGATATTTGAATGTTATATTGTTTTTCCATTCCATCTAATCTTTTCTTACAAATTGCACTGCAATTGCTATAACAAACTACATCCAGTTATTTTGACAGGTTCATAATTTCATACGAAACAACTGGTCGCACACACTATGAATAATCTAACCATTGCAGTTTGCTTACTTTCCTGACAGATTCTCAAACATAACTGATATGTATTCAAAAATTTTCTTCTCACATTATCAATGAAAATTAGAGTCATGTTTATATGCATGGGATTCGAGAAAGGTAGCATATGAGAGTAAATCTTGATTCACTAATCTTTATTTATGTTGTATCTGTAACTTTTTGAAGAAAACTGTTCATAATGTAACATTCATTCCATTTCATGTTTTATCTAATGGTTTGGCAAACCATTCCGGTTTTATTCAACGTGTAGAAAGTGGGTAAGAAAAATAAAAGGTGAATTTGTAATGACAGAGCTGTGGCACCTCATTTGACTACAGACTTATTCTCCCAGCTTATAGGTTTGCAGCCAGCCTTTTGTAGAAACGCTGATGTGGTGACTATGATCTATATTTGTTTTGCTTCTACCAAGTTTAAAAGCAAAAGTCAAGAAAGACAGCATACCTAAAAGCAAACTTCTGTAAGTTTATAAAGTTGTGTTCCTGGTGATGATCTTGAAATATATCTGGAGAACTACAGGAAAAAGTACCTAAATAGACATCTGGAGGAAAACAGATTTGTTTAGTGCCTGTGTCTTGCACAGTGGTTTAACAGGTACTTGTCTATCTATGATGAAGAATGCAGACCAAATAACAGCTACATTCCAAATGCTGTACCATTCCGTGACCCTGAAAAAGATGCATAACTCAACAAGTAGTGGAAAGGTTCTAACACGTTTGTTACCAGACAGTTTACACATCTAAGAAATCCATGTGTCTTCTGTAATGGAAAAGAAGCATGCAGTGAAATGTAACATTTCTGCATTTCTTCTCTTACACTGTGGTGTGTCAAGTCACTAACATCCATCAGCAGTGTTAAATATAACTGTCGTGCAGAGTGTGGGACTTTCTATAGAGTAATTAGGTAGCTGAATTATGTTATTATACAATGCCTCCTCTAAAACGTGCACGCTGATTGGCCAGCCCAACCAGCGTGCCTGTTGTAAATCCCTCAATATACTAACGAAAAGGTCCGTCGCCGGACTTTTTCCGTTAGTATAAAACACTGTCTCGCTATGTTAAAAGAGTTTAACATAGCGACACAGGTTTAGAAAAAGCAACGCAGATCTCCGTTGCTTTTTTTAAAGCTGTCTCGCTATGTTAAACTCCTTTAACATAGCGACATGTGTAAAGCAATGGAGATCTTGCGATCTCCGTTGCTTTAACCTGTCTCGCTATGTTAAATGAGTTTAACATAGCGAGACAATAACGGAGATCTTGCGTTCTCCGTTGCTTTTGCCAACTCTGATGTACTGCATAGGCATGCACAGTACATCAGAACTGCCATAGAACACCAGACAGCTGCGGAAGGGCAGCAAAAGGCATTATACAATGCCATTATTTAAGAAAAGTAATTATTTCTTTTCTTAAATAATGTCATTATATAATAAATAACCACTTCTGGGTGTGGGTAATGCTGGATTTACCCACGGTTGTCTTTGTTTGGTCCCTCGGGCTTAGCCCTCGGGACCAAACCACGCCAACCGTGGGTAAATCAACATAGCCAGGCGTTATTGCTATAATAATGCATTTCATGAAAACCATCCAGTAATTGCTGCTTTAGTTCAGAAAGGAATGTTTTAACAAATGTTAGCTGTCTTTTTTACGACATTGCCAAATAAAGTCAGCCCCTAATACTGCGAGTATTTAATATCTCATCAGTCACCATGTTGGAGGTACTGCGTTAATAAAAAAAAATCCAAAGGCTGTCAATGACATTCAGAAAATACACTAGGCCAAATATTTACAGTCTATCTCTGAGACAGGAAATATGCTAGGCTAAACATTTACAATCCAACTACCTCTGAGACAGGAAATAAGCTAGGCCAAACATTTACAATCTATCTGTGAGACAGGAAATGCACTAGGTTAAACATGTACAATCTTAACTACCTCTTAGAAACACTGAATGGAAAATGTCCCCTTTTCACAAATGCCATATAAGTTATGGCTGGACACTTCTCTGTATATACAAACTCATAAACATGCTAAGAACACAGTTATGCTTAGCAATGACCTACTACTATTATGGACTGATTCCATGAAGGACGTCTTTGTCCTTCAATTTATATCACACAGTATGTATAGATTTATGCTTCTAGCCCTTAGTTTTGAGTGAACATTACAGAAAAACATCTTTCATTAAAATAATTGCATCTTTTTCTTCTGTTTTTCTTTATCCAGTTAAATCTGCCTTCTTTTTCCTGTTTTTCAACTCCTGTAGTAACTTTCAATTTGAAAGGCCAGGGGCTGCAAAGTTGTCATGTTTGTGTGATGGTTGCCTCATTTACTTAGAGTTTGGCAGTGCTTGGTGACCTGAACACCATTGAGAAAGTGATATTCAGTCTGATTACACTCTAATACAAGAGTTATAACTACTTTTCTTTGCTCCAGAACTTGTACTGTATATTGTCTGGTGTCTTAACTGCATTATTTTACTGTATTTCATGTTGAAATTGCACTTTTTGCTCATTTTGTAGACTTCAACTAAGCACAGTTTTGGTGAATCTCTAGTATGAGTAGAACAAACCTTTGGTATTTTTTTGGCCCAGGATTAATTGATGGACAGAAAGGTGCGCAGCACTGCCCTATATAACAGTAGGTATTTTCACTACAAAATCACCCCTTAAACTTCATCAGGACATAGTTGTACATTAAGCAACCAGTTAGTGTATTGAGAAGTACCTCCCATAAGTCTAGTTTTAGATGGTATTGATTGTAATATTCACTTACGCCAAACTAACTAGTCAGCTATGCACTCATTTTGCACCATTCCCTTGTACAACTTGAAACAAGGACCTGTGTGGCCATGGGCATGCACTTCCATGCTATTTCTGTAACCTGGGTGATAGATATTTACATCCAGAGCAATGGAGCAATTGCCTCATGTATACCACTTAATTCTTAAACAAATTTATATGGTATGTGAGAGACTTAGCTTCACAATATCACTGACTGTCACAACACACATAATATACTCACCTCACATAGCATGGACTAGACACATAGAACCACATATGTGGATGTGAAGTCTCTTAAATGCAATTTTCCTAAACCATAAAGACATCATAGGCACTGTACTCTGGTCCTCTGCAACCCCATATAGACCTCAACAAAAACAACATTCATACCACCACATTCCACGGTGTATCAACTTCTAAGTCCAGAAGGCATACTTTCATGCAACCTAATATTATGGTCATAGGCGACTCCATTGTGAGACACACAGATGCCCCACTCACCAGGTTAAGTAAAGAGACAGTCAGAGTCAGCTGTCTATCATGAGCTAGGAGATGTCAACCCGCACGCTCTCTCAGGTCAATGGAGTGCAAGTACAAGTATGACTCGGTCATAGTCCATGTGAGTGTAAATGACCTGGAATGTATGCTTCTGGACTTCATGAAAGGAGGCATGATAGTACTCTCAGACTGTGTGCCACATGTCGGTATGAGCATAGCATTGAGCAGCATTCTACCTTTTCCAAGGATGATGCCATAATATAAACAGAAAATGACTAATTTTAATAATATACTTAGTTTTTGCTATCACTCCAAGGGAGTACATTATTTGTCAGCAATAGAGGATATGGTCATCAGACCATACTGCTTTCCCAGGATGCACTGCACTTTTTCCCTTTAGGCTTTTGAACATTGGCAAAACCGTTGTCCTCCCCAGAGTACCCGTTTAAGGTTCTGTTAAAATGACAAACATCCAAGTGCAGGCCCAGAGATTCCTGGACTTTGTCAACATGATTTACCTGGATCAGATAGCCTGTATGCCCACTTAGGACACATACATACTGGATCCGGACATCTCTAACTTGCGAGAACACAGCACCTCCCCCAAAGTGTACTGTTCTCTCTGGTAATGTCAGACCATAAAGCTATCTCTTTTTAAATTAAAATAAAACCTGGCACTCCTAGTATCCCTGAAACATTTAGGAAGTATTCTAAAGCAAACTAACAACTATAGAGTGAAAACCTGACAAAATTTAAACCCCCCCAACCCTGACAATGCTGCTGCTGTCTATGCAGAATTGTTCACAGAGACAATGTACAATCATGTTAATTACGTGCCCTCCAGAAATAAACACAAAAATCACTCTAATGGAATCCCAATATCAATAGGTTGTATAACAAAAGGAAGAATGTCACATCAAAAATTAGGAAGTGCAATGCCCAGAAGGATAAAAAAAAATCTCTTGTCAATCTAAACAAGAAACTTTCAGGACAAATCAAGTTCACTAAAACCAAATTTGAGGTGAAAATAACCTGCCAGTCAAAGGGCAAACACAAGGCTTTCTTCAGCATGTTCGCAACCTCAAAGGCAGCACACAACAGAGTGCCAAACTAATTGCACATGGCGCCACCTATAATGAGTCAAAAGAGATGGCAAATCTACTGGCAGCTAAATTCAACTCTAATTTTATCCGCTTCCCCTTAGCCACCCCTGAAGAAATACCACTGAACACCCCCTCACACACAATTATCAATATGAAGCAAATCCTTGGCAAACTCTCTACACCAAGTATATTGCTTCAATGGTCCCTGATAATACAACAGGATGCCTACTAAATACCATGCAGTGTGACCTATCAGGATCACTAGTCACTATTTAACCATAGCCTTTATACAGACTTTGTGCCAAACAGAACTGTAGCAGTTATTCCTTTACACAAGGGTGGGCCACATACCCATAAACCTGTCTAGCCTGATATGCAAAGGTGTTGCATGAATTATCATGAAAATGATTATCAATGCCATAGAAAATGTAAAGATATTAGATTCAATCCAGTTTGGTTTTGTCAAAGGCAGATCATGCCAGCTCAATCTGGTGGACTTATTTTGAGAAGGTCGCCAAAGCAATGGACAAGGGTAAAATGGTGCATACTAACTAGGTTGACCTGGCTAAGATATTTGATACAATACCCTATTCAGGCATTGTATATAAACTCATGGAATTAGGTATAAACCCTTGTATCACCTGCTGGGTAGGTGGGTGACTGTCAGATAGTACCCAATAAGTTAGGATAGAAGAAACCACCATCACAAAGATTCCAGTAACTAGAGGAGTCCCTCCGTGTCTGGGTCCTCTCCTTTTATAAATCTTTTTCTATATTAAGCAGATGCTTTCAAACTAGATGCAGTCATAGAATCCCCCAAGACAGTAATATTCTCCAAGAAAGGCTGACTCAGACAAACAACTGGTGTCATAGTCATAGTCTAAAACTCAGTGCCAATAAATGCATAATAGTATCCTTTGGGAAGCTGGCTATTTTCAGAAACTACCTCATTGATAGCACACCCCTAAGAGTAGATCCAGTAGTCATGGATTTGGGGATACATGTAGGCAGTTATCTGGTCTTCAACAATCGCATGTCTATGGTAGTCAGAAAATCATTCTATGTTGTATACCTTATAAGGAATGGTATGGCATCTAAGTCTAATGAACTCATCATTCCACTGTATTTTGCCTTCATCAGACCAATCATTGAGTACTCTAGGTGCCTCTAATCTCTGATCTTGCACTAGTGTGAAACAGAAGCCAGTACTAGCCACCAGAGAACAGCAGTTAAAGTCAAAACATCTTTAAAAGCTTGTAAGGTCTTCACCATTCCAGCCTTATCAACATAAACCTTGGCAAAGAGAAGTATCTGAGAGCGTTTAAATCCATCAGTTCCTCAGAGGAACACTTTGCTTCTTTCTGTTGTCTTTATGGCCTTCAAAAATGTGTCATTCAGACTCGCTAACATCCATCTCAATCTGTAACAATGACTCTTGTAACTGACCTAATTTCCCCATTGCATTCATGTACACCTTCAACATAGATGAATATTGACATTTCTCACTCAGTCTGTGCCTGTTATATTCTTTTATCACATTTGAGAATTGCTGCATTTATTACAGGGTGGCAGTTGGAAAATCACTTTCAAAAAATAATGGAGGCCTCCCAACTGTAAACTTTTTGTCTTGTTGCCACAATAGCCATGAAACTTTTTTTCTACTCGCAATATGAAACAAATTGAAGCAGTACACTGTGGTTTGCTAAATATCCTGTGCATCAAAGACAACAGAAACCTGTACTCCTTCTCAAGAAATCCTCCCTGTTGTTTTATACTGCTGACTTGCCAGTTACTGTTCTAAACAAATCATATATCCAAACTGCTCTAAGGATTTTACCTTGCACTTCCCCTGCAGACTGCATCAGCAGTTCAGAAGTCATCATACTGCCTCTTCACGATCAGCCAACTCACTCCAGCTGCATGGCATTGCTACTCAACTGACCAGCTAAAAGTTTCAGCTCATCCATTATTACTTCAAGCTCCGCACTAACATGTCTCTGTTGCAACCCCTTTAGTCTGATCCGTCCCATTACCAGGTGAAAAATCTGCTTCATTTTCTTCCTTTTTCCATCTAATTTACATCTTTGGACTTTATCATCATGTCAGCCAAACAACTTTACCTGGTAATTTTCATCAAATTACACTCCATAACATAGAGGAAAAAGGTGAAGACATCATTCTGTTAATTACTTCATATGGGCACTAAATCCAGTTTCATTATTTTGAGATTCAACCAAATGCCAGTCTGCCAGATGCTGTGAAGTTATATTCCTTTATAGGTACCAAAAATATTGTCACACATGTACCGTGTCCACCACTTCATTTGCACTACACTTAAAATATATTGCCACAGAAAAGCAACTCAAATTGTGTCACTACGATTACTGCCTTCCAGACTACTAACCATTGATTTTATTTGTGATATTTGATACAATGGATGATCCAGTCAAGTTCAAGTCACCATTTCTGCACCATTTATTGAATACAGAAAACACAAGACATGTAAATATGCTCCTTAATCTAAAATGATCAGAAAGGATACCTTTAGAAACAGTGTTTCCTAAGTCTGTAGAATATTCTGTAAGAAATACTGTCCATAGAAGTACCACTTTTGTAAGATTAAATCATGTATGATACTTTGGGATACTAAGTCATTCATCCTTTAACAGCATACTATGTAGATGCATTGCAAAGATGTTTTTACAGGACAAATATTCAAAGGGACTACAGCAACTAAAAGATTGAGTAATGTACTTTATTTTCCTTTCGTTATGGGCCCATTTCTTCATTATGTTTTTCTTATATTTTTTTCCCTTTCCTGTACTTTTAATCCACAGTTATCTGTTACTTCTACTATCCAGTTACTTCAGACCTTCTCATAGGTGACAGGGCAAAGAACAAGTGCCTGAGCCATTACCTTGGAACACAGACATGGACTGGTGTCTCTCATTTTCAGCAGAGGGAACTCCTTGTTTATGCACTTGCATGTAAAAAAATGAATATAACCTGATTTATGAATGCCTACATTAAGTGTACCCCATTCTGAGTGAATAGACAACACAATCATAATTCACACTTTCTTCCTCCTAATTTTATTTTTCCTACAGATTTTCTTGTGTCTTAAATATCAAAGGGGATTCATAAAGGTTACCACAAAATTACTGCACTCATTCATACCTGGGATGTTATAGGTTATGGACTCCAACTGACACTGCCTTAAGGCATGGCTAGGGTACACCTCACAGTGGTTTATTTTCTCTGAGAATGACCTGCAGTGTGAAGAGGTTGCCATTACAGTCAGCTATCAGGTACCTTAGTTAATATTCAGGTCAAATTCCCAGTGGCTCAGGCAATAAAGTGACCTCTATGACATACTGAAATACTCCTGAATTCATTCTTAAATGACATTTTAGTTCAGTTTTTCAGAAACTCCAGCTTTTCTGCATATCAGATCACATTGTAAATGTCCCTCGCTATCACTTGCACTCTCTTCCCCAGACTTTATGCCCTCCCAAATTAGTTTCTTGTTTTAATTTCTTCTTCCTATTCTGACATCCATTCCATGTATCCACCACCATTTCAGTAAAATAAGTCTTTCTTAAATCAACAGTACAATGAGGTTCTTCTGTTTAGCTTAGCTGCACTCCCTACACAAACAATTTCCTTGAACTTTATTCTTTCCCTCGCAGTTTCCTTTTTCAGTCTTGTGTCCATAACATGGTCCTTGTTTTTCCTGACTTCCCTAAGTATACCTTGAATTCCTCGAGTCTTTTTCCCTCCATTTCTCTTATTAATGTTTTTTTAAAGATCCTATTTCTGTGTGACAATACAGTCTCTAGAAATGCATGCAGAACTCCAGCGGAGACCTCGCTAGGGTGCTATGGTAACTTCTCAGTATGTCTATTCCCCAGTGATAGCAGACCAGACTGCTTGACCGACTCCTTCCCCAGTGTATACTGTTTGGTTGCTGCACAGAGAGGGCATGGCAGCTTCTTTCATTTATTTGCATTATGTTTCAGCTGCTGCTTTTCTGCCCAGTATGTCCATCTTTTCAAATTTTGTCCCAAGTTTGTTTATCAGTCTTTAACCATCTTCACTACTTTGGTGTCATCAGTCGAGAAACTTGCCCTGATTTTAATGATTATAGTGAAATCAGAAAAAAATGCATTGGAAACCACGTGCACTGTGCAGTACTAATTTGCAGCCCCCATGTTGTTTTTGTTAAACTGTACCACTTATCTTGATTATTTCCCCTCTTCTTTCTATTTAATTTCTCCAAATGCTTAGGTTTTTTACATATTTAAGAGTGCTTTTTTACGCACCTGCAATATACTCAGCATTGCCTCCTCATTCATTTCATACAGAATTACCCGTATTTGTGGCATATCAAAGAAAGATTGTAAATTCTTTTTTATTATTCCTTTTGTCCCTACGAATATTAGAACTGTCTGGGTGTTTCCTTCCACATTACTTTTATTTCTGCTTGCTAATCCTGGTATTTCATTAATTTGTATTTCATTGGTGGCAAGTCACTATAATAATTGGGTAGCAATTTAAATGAATAATGTTTTTGCTATTTTTTTTCATGGATAACTATATCTGCTTTTCTTGCATGTATTTTTTTTGAATTGTTGGCATTGGGTGATCCAATATGTATATATATATATATATATATATATATATATATATATATATATATATATATATGTGTATATATATATATATATATATATATATATATATATGTATATATATATATATATATATATATATATATATATATATATATATATATATATATATATGTATATGCATATGTACATATATATATGTGTATATATATATATATATATATATATATATATATATATATATATATATATGTATATATGTATATATATACATATATACATATATACATATATATACACTTTGTAAAGCTATTAGTCTCAGACTGCCTATTGCTCCCAAGCTTATACTACTTCTTGCTTGTCTTGTCTGAGGGGATCCATCCCTACTTCTTTCTCTCTTGCTTTCTAAGCTATCCTAGCACTCTGATTATTTCTGTCCTTTCTCACATCACTGTACCTGCTTCTATCTGCTAGTCCTTTTTTGCTCTGTTTACCTGCAATCCTGTGTGTCCATCCCTGTTGCACCATTTCCTTTTACTTCCTATAGCATTTATTGTCCTTCTTGGTTTTTACTTTTCCTTCTGACCACCTAGCTCCTTCTGCCCACATATCCAGTTCTGAGTACTGAAATGTTCTCACTGCAACCGTCTCCTGCCTTTGCCTTGATTACTTCTCTCTGTCTGTATCTGTCTTCTGCTTTTGCTTGTTCCCCTGTCTGCTTGTTAGTTTTCTGTTTAGCTGCTCTCCATGTAATGCTTTTTTCACCTAAGCTTGTTCACTGTCAATGCTAGATCCATACCTTCCATTTCTAAAGCTCTCATTCTCCTGCAGATCCTACAACTGCCACCTTTTCAGAGGCCTTCTAAACAAACTGCAGATTTGGGCTCAGAATACCTAAAGTACATCTCTCTTCCTCTGGCCTGAGCTGTTCATCCTTGGCACTTTCTACTGTCACTTTCCTTTTCTCTTTCAGAATATGTGAAGTATATCTCTTTCTCTTCCTCTGGCCTGAGCTGTTCATCCTTGGCACTTTCTACTGTCATTGTCCTGCTCTCTTTCAGAATACCTGAAGCACATCTATTTCTCTCTCTCTGGCCTCAGCTGTTCATCCTTGGCACTTTCTACTGTCATTGTCCTGCTCTCTTTCAGAATACCTGAAGCACATCTATTTCTCTCTCTCTGGCCTCAACTGTTCATCCTTGGCACTTTCTACTGTCGCTGTCCTGTTTTCTTTGCTGCTCTGTCTGCTTTTCACTCGTCTTCTCTTCCACCCTCTATTTAATTAACTGGTGCTGACTGCTCTAAATGCACAATAAAGAGGACTGTGCTGTGGTGAGTCTTGAACCCCAGGCAGATTGTCTGTGCTGCTAGTTCTTTAGGTGCCAGAAGTTAATACTTACTATTCGACTGTTTGCATGGCTTGAAGCTGTGCTCCTTCTCACTCATGAAAGTGTTTTTAATTAATAATGCATTTAAGGCTAACAATCACGTTTATATAACTGCAGTCCTTGTTAATGGTTTGAACTACTTCACTTTCTTCACCTCTCACATATTTGAGAGAGTTCTGATTCTCATTTTGAATACTTGAATTTGTGCTGATAATAATAAAGCTGACCAGTTTTAACAAGAATGAGCCAGTTTAAGCACTCATTAAAAAATTAACAAATTTAGATAAACTTTTCAATTAGTTTTTTAAAACTATCTCATAACTAAAATATGTATGTCCATGTCTTACATGAAAAGTGGTTTTGAACAAATAACATAATAATCTTTCAATTGAATAAAAGGCCTAATTGTAAAAAAACTGACTTCAGCCCTAATCACATGATGCAAAAGATATGGATTTCTTTCATATACAACTATCAAACCTTAACAAAATTCATAAGGATGCATTTTGCAAGCTTAATGCAGTGTTATAACTTAAATTTTTTACAAAAAAAAAATTCTGTGGAGTAGTTGTTTACATGTCTTCATGCGTAACGTGCAACTTACTTTTGAACTGCTTTTTGTTTACTAGTACTCAGGCATTATAATGTTTATTTATACAGTTTCATATTTGACTGTTGCAATTGCAAAGTGGAATGCCTGAGAAATTAATACTATTCAATGAGACTTTAATGCCAGGTACAGCTCTTGAGATAGTTGGGACAACAGATTACATTATATAGCTACTGAATACTAATGCTTGGAAACCTTAGGGAACAGAAATCCTCCTCCTAGTATTGTCCAACAGCTGGAATTACAGCACAAACATACCAAAGGATCTCATTATGTAGTCATTTGTATGTATCCATATTATACACCAGATAAATCTTAAATAGCTCTTCAGTAAATGCAGTCTGCATGCAGACAAACCAAGCATTAACTAAAGGCCCCCTCTCTGGATAAAGACAAATGTGAAATTCATTATACAAATTAAGATAGAGTACTATGCAAATGTAAGCTTTCTTCATACCCACAATGATGAATGCTTCCATAAGCCACTTTCATTCTGTCTTCAAAGCCTTCTCCATATGCATGGGTACATTTCTAAAAAAATATACCATGTAGAATTTATTTCACATTCATCACTGAACAGCTAAATCATGTCTTTTTTTATTTCCTGCAAAACAATCGATTGATAACCTGCTCTGCATGTCCTGATAATTTGCCTGTAACTGTCATATAAAATGCAGGCACTGATCACATAATGGTCTGTGTTCACTACATCATTAATTTCCGTTTGTGCAAAGAGTTTCATATGTCACAGGTGGCTTTGCCAATCAGGAGTTATGGCCCTGTTCAGTCAAGCTTAGAAATAAATAATGCACTGACCACAAGTCAATGCCTTGCTTCTACTCACTTTGCACTTGTTTACTAAAACGAGGCACCATCTCTACAGACTAATCAAATGCAATTCAACACAGTTTGAATTTAGTCATTTTTTGAAGAATATGTTCCTAAAACATACCATGAAACTGCCTGTCTAAGGCCAGGAGATAGTATGCATCTTGTCATTTTTAAATTTAATTTTAAATTAAGAATAAGGAAGCTTTAGATCAAGAAACAATGCTAATTCATAGATAGCAAGCTGCTGCGATCATTAGAATAAAAATCATTAGAATAAAAAAAAATAATAAAACCCTTCTGGCTCTACTTCAGCATATAAAGCACAACTCCTCAAAAAATAATACACTTTTACCTTGCAGACTCATCCTTGTGAGTAACTTTAATAGTGTGCTGCATTTTACCTCATAAGAATCTATACTTTTTATGTGGTTTATATTATTGTTATGCCTCATAGGTGTGACATTTTACAGGAAATGTGAGAGAATTTCAGTACCTTAACACATTAACTGACCATTCTTTTCCTGCAGTTTACAGATCATAAAGTAAGTTAATACATTTGTAATGGAACAAAATGTGACTTACATCTCCTGTCCCAAGTCTCCCTGCAGAAAAATTTGTATTGGATATGACTAACTATTACTGAGATTTATAATAGGCTGCAAGCTGACAACGTTGCCTAATATTTTAAAGCATTTACTTTTCAGTTCACTCATATGCCCAGGAACATATTATACTTTAAAACGTTTTTACAGGTTAGTTATTAGGCGGTCATAAAAATGTCATAATTGGTCTTGTCCAGAAATGTAGGACAATGCACTATACTTTCTGACAGTTATGTCTTCTGTAGAATGAGTAAGTAATTGTTAAGATAAAAAACATCAGCTATGTACTTTTAAAACTTCTGTTAAACTGCTTTATTCATTAGGTGTTCATGTCTGTGCTCGTTGACGTTAATCCTTTATCACTGTGGCATAGTTACCCTTTATAACCACTCCCCAGGCTATGCTTGGGAATGGACTTTGAAATGTCAGGGAACAACTGGGCCTGCAAAATATAATTGGTACCTGCATTTAATTTTCAGCAAAGCTTAAATGGGTTACTCACAGTATAAAATAAAGAGATGGCCATGAAAAATAGTTTCTGATGCAGATGTGTACACTTTAGCCTTTAGTGACACTCCATCAGTTCCATAGCCAGTAGCATTTAGAAGTTTGCTCTCACAGGGTCTATTAACCTTTTTTGAAACACACACTGCACATGCAATGATTGTTAAAAGCTGCAGTCCGTGTCTCTTGGAGAACTCAATAGTGGAATGCCTTGAATATTTAAAGGTCAAAACTACTGATATCATAGAGGTACCAGAATTTGGACTCGGTTTATTTTCTGCACTCAGCTTAAATGCAGAGCAAATTTCATCAAATAAGACACACATAATTGTGTGTGTTCTGGCATTGTTCTACACTCGTGCAAAATGAATGCAAACAACACTTCATATTCAAGCCTTACAAATATACACTTTCAGTCTACATTTCTACCCCGTGTGACCCTTTGCTACGTCATTTGATGCCACAGCCTGAGATTAGAAATGTGGTACGAGGGTCACTAGTCTGTAAACAACAGAAAGCCTGAGTATCATTTGGTTTTTCTGGCTGTCTCCATCAGATTTCACTAGGTGACATCAGGGTATCATGTGTTAACTGGGGTTGTCTTTGAGACAAAGGCCACATGGTAAAGGCTGTAATAACAGACAGATCTCAGCATGTGCGGCATCAGTACATACCAGGACCTCTCTAAGCTGGCAGCACTAGGAATGCAACATGAACTAAATGTGTGTGAAGTGAATTTAGCATGCATCTGCTGGATTTGTTTTCATAAATGATGCACTATGTAAAAACCCTTACTGGGTACTCAAGATGACCTTGATTATCCACTTCAACTTCCACAGGTAATAACTGCAATGCTTCCAATATAGGCAGCTTCCATCTTTTTAAATATTGCTCAAGCACACCATGACTACTGCATAGGGGAGTGCTGACAGTTCCTTACGCTTGATGGACCTGGATATAAGAAGACTGACATGTTATTCTCCTTATCAGATAATTTATTACCTACCCACCTGGTAGGACACCATTACTAGCTCTTCTGTTTGGATAGCATTTCCTCCTTTCCTGCCAGGTCAGCATTGCATATGTTCTTACTAGGATCATTTCTTTCTCAGTCTATTGTTTGCCTGTGGGGTAGGTTACCTTTATACATAAGTAAAAGTGAGCCATTAGCTATGTTTTAAACTCATTATATTCATAAATGGGTCAGTTAATCTTTTCATTGAACCCAAATTCTATGTTCCATATACCTTTAGACCTATACTCAGCTGTCTCAAACTAGGAACTAAGAACTATGAATTAGGAACTCAAGCTCCTGCTGACTTGTTGAGATAATGTTAGCTGCTCTTCTGCTGATAACATTAAGTATGCATTAGCTATGGCCCTGCTAGGATCACTTTAAATGTGATCCTGCAAGAATACTGTTACCTACTCTCATGCTAGGATAGCATTACCTGTCCTACTGGTGGTATAGCATTATCTGTGTTTCAGCTACAAAAGCATTATCTCCTTTCTTATTGGGATAGCACTGCCTAATCTCCTGCTGGATAATATAAATTGCTGTCCTCCTGGTAGGAAACGTACTGTAGATAGCATGTCTGATTTTACCTGAAAACAGGAGTAATATGAACATCCTGTTCACTGTCTTCCTCTACAACTTTGGCTATAGTCTGTCTTGCCCACCTTAAACTATCGTATCTCCATTGTGTCTTTTTAAACTTCCTGTGGCTTATATGCAAGTACACTAGCTCATAGTTACTTTCTTCACTAACTTGTTCTAAGACGGAAGGTATAGCTTCTTCCACCAAAACAGTGATATAGATGATTCTTTGGTATTGTCACCTGCAAAGGGTAATGCAAAACAAGAAAGGCCTTCTGATTTTCTTTCTCTGATAATTGCACTGGTCTCTGCAGTCCTCTCTCTTATTTTAGGTTGCTCATCCTCTACCTCAGTGCAAGTGGATACCACTTCCACTTTCTTTGACTTTCCTATGTTGATATCGAAATACAAAGAATATGTCACAACAGAATTTATCATCAGTTTTCCTGAATACAGTTATATTCTCTGCTTTATGTTAACCTAAACAGGCTCTGAACTCTCCATTCTCATGCTTTTCCCTCAGTTTCTGTGCTCGCTTTCTTCTGAGGGCCCTCAATAAAGTGCCTTTCTTTTTCTACACTTGTTTCTGTGATAATACTTCAAGACATAAGTGTATACAGAAATGCACAATAACTGAATTTTACTTTGGAGTTTCGTGTCAGCTCATCTTCAGTTTTTATACTGCCATCTCTTACAGTTTAAGGTTTCTGTTGCCCTATCATAGGGGCATCCTTCTGATAACAAAGAAGATCCATTTTTATTGTGGTCTGTCACTGCCTTGAGCCCCTATCCCCATTTTTATGTTGAATGAGTGCATTGAGCTGCTGATCTACATCTTTTTTATTAAGTGCATCAGCTGGCTACACTGTATTTATAAATTCTCCCTCTTCATACATGTTCTATTCTGATCTAAAATGAGAAAATATTTCATAATGTTATATCTTAGATTAAATCAGAAGCAACAGCCAAAGGATGCCACATATTTCATAGTATTGTTTGTATTTAGGTTCATAGGTTCATAGGTTCATACTAGGCTATCTGTCCTGGGGCAATTATAAGCCTAGCCCGATTCTGTATGGCTTACGCCACCCCTTGATTTGAGTATACTGTGCCCTTTTTAAGGTTTAGTTTACTGTGCCTCTGTCTAATAGTGACATGGGAGTAATCCCTGGGACAAACCTACGATCCCCCATCCACTTATCGACATTCTTCTTGAAGAGATTCAGTGAGGTGCTCTGCCTCACATGAACTGGAATTCTATTCCAGAGTGAAGGGAGCCTCTGGGTTATGAACCTGTCCCTCCAGCAAGTTCTATTTATTTCTGTGCTGAGGTTCAAGTCCCTCGAGCATGTGGCTCTAAGGGATTTAGATTTACTGAGGTGGAGCATGTCCATTAATTCTGGATTTGACATAGCTTTGTATGTCAGGCATAGATTGCCTCGAGTAGGCGGTATGCAACTGAGTAGAGCTGGAGTTTTTTAACCGAGCAGCATATGGCATCTGTTTGAGACCCTTGATCCTCTTGGTGAGATACTTTTGGGGTCTTTCTAATTGCTGCAGGTGTCGGGTAAGGTACATCCCAAAAGGGGCATTGTATTCTATGATGGGCCTGATGAGGGATGAATAAAGGGGCACGATTACCTCTCTTGATCTAGATGTGAAACCCTTCGTGATGAGGTGGGCTATGTAGAAGGTCTTTCTAACCACTTTGGCAATGTGGTTTTCAAAGGAGAGATTGCTATCAACTTGGGTCCCCAGGTCCCTAATAACTTTCACTGTACTTAATGGGTTTCCGCCTATGTGGTAATTTGTGGGCACATTGTTTTTGCCAAAGGGTATGACTATACATTTTTTGGCATTTAGCTTTAAACCATGGTGCTGGCACCAGTTATCTGTCTCTGTGAGACCTTTTGAAGGATGTTTGTGTCAGCTGGAGAGTTGATTATGGCGCCCAGTTTGCAGTCGTCTGCAAACTTGGTGAGCCATAGTCCTCCCACATTTGCCTGTACCTCGGAAATGTATATACCGAACAAGAGTGGTCCCAGGACAGAACCCTGTGGGATGCCACTTGTGACCGGTTTCGAGTCTGACATGGCTCCAGCAACTCTCACTCTGTGGGTTCTGTCTTTGAGCCAGTTTGCGACCCATCTTGTGACATAGGGGTTTATATTTAAGCTGGATAGCTTATCTATGATGCCCAGTGAGGTATTGTGTCAAATGCCTTTGCAAGGTCCAGATAGGCTGTGTGGACTACCTTCCCTTCATCTATGGCTTTGGTGACTGTTTCAAAGAAGTCAACCAGGTTCAAAAGGCAGGATCTGCCCTTGACAAAGCCGAACTGGGTAGGATCTAGTGTCTGTAGGTCCCCAATGTCTTTGTTTATGAGCTCCATGATGATCCTCTCCATAGCCTTGCAGACTAAGCTAGTCAGGCTTATGGGCGATAGTTTCCAGGGTCCGTAGAGGCTCCACCTTTGTGGAGTGGGACCACTGTTGCTGTACGCCATTCTGTGGGCACATATCCTGTAGTGAGGCTGAGATTGTATAGCTGTTTTATTTGAGGGATTAGTTCCTCTTGTAGTTCATGTAGGATGCAACCTGGGATGCCATCTGGTCCCATGGAAGCAGTGTTTTTTGCTTTGGAGAGGGCAGCCTTCACCTGAGCATCTGAGATGTTTGGGAGGCAGCCCTCTGCCAGGATAGATACTTGTTCTTTTGGGGGGGAGGGGGTGGAGAAGTTTGCACTGAACCTGTCTGCCAGGATATTGGCAATGTCTGTGGGTTCAGTGTATTTTTGTCATTTAGAATGAACTCAGAGCAAGTCTGGGAGTTGCATCCCAGGTTTCTAACATAACTGAAAAAAGCCTTATGATTGTCTTTGGTGTCCTGTGCAATTTTTCTCTCGAAGCTGGCCTTGGAGGATTTTATGAGGGATCATAATTTTTTGCTAGTACTGATCAGAGATGCCTTCCCTATTAGGGATTTTGCTCTATCATGTAGTAGCTTCCTCCTTCTGTTGTACAGTTTATTTATGGCAGGGGTCCACCAGACTGGATGCCTGCCTTTGGATGATTGGGTCTTGGTTTTGTTTGGGATAGCATGATCCATGCATTCCTGGAGATGTCCGTAGAATGCATTTATATAGGATTCTGCAGTTTGGGCTGTAGTTTCCACTGGCCCTGGGGCCTTGAAGGATTCCACTTTGGTTTTGAGAAGTGAGAAGTTCGCTTTTGAGAAGTTTTTCACTGTGGTTTTATGGGCTGGGGGTGGGGTCGGGATGTGGACATCCAGTGAAATTAATTTATGGTCTGATCTTACCAATGAGGGATATACTTCTGGTGTGGAGCATAGAGTCCCCATGTTGGTAATGATCAGGTCTAGTATGTTGTCCCCTCTTGTGGGAGTGGTGACTAGTTGTTCCATAGCATTTGAGTTTATAATTTCCAGGAATCTTTGGGCTAAGGTGCTGGGGCTTGAGTAGTGCTCCCAGTCAATGTTTGGGTGGTTGAAGTCACCCAATATAATGGTGTTTGGAGAGATCTTCATGTTCTCCAATGTTTTCAGGAAAGCCAATGGGATTCCTGACTTTGAGAGGGTGGTCTGTAGGATGCTATAAACTGAAAAGCAGTCTTGCCCACTGTTAGTTGCACATGGATGGTCTCTGATACTTCATGCAATGCCACTAACCTGGAGGTGTGGATATCCTTGATAAATATGGAAACTCCCCTCCTTTTGTGGTTCGGTCCGGGTTTTGGGGCGAAAAGCATGATCTGAGGTATAGCCTGATAGTGCTGGGGTGCTCTCTGGAGCCTTGAACCAGGTTTCTGTCACTGCACAGATATCAATGTTCTCCATACTGAGGAGAGCTTCGAGTGTGCATCTTGAGGTTAAGACTTCTGGCGTTAGCAGCATTACCCTTAGTTTCTTGTTCCTTGTGCTGTCTATGGGGTGGGTTTGACTTTTGAGCCTTGCCTAAAAAGGCACTATGGGGTGGCAAGAGCCTTTGCCAATATCCGAAAGCCCAGTGGTGACAGGTGCAAGCCGTCCCTAGCAAAGCAACGTGGCTTGTCGAGCATGTCATCCCAGGCTGACAGACACTGGATCCCCTTTGAATGACACCAAAATTTTAGCCAATTGTTAAAATCGATCATTTTGTCTTTGTACTGTGGCATCATTCTAGATGAGGGTAAGATGCTGCTCAAGGTCAGGGTCATACCAGCCTGGGCTACATGATCAGAGAGCTCCTCTATGTCTCTTTTCATGTAGTCCAGGGAGGTATCTGAGGTCATTCACACCAGCATGTACAATGACTGAGTCATATTTGTATTTGCTTTGGAATGACCTGAGTGCTTGCATTATGTGTCGGATCCTAGCACCCGACAGGCAGCTCACCGTGACCTTCTCTTTATTCAGCCTGGTGAGCGGGACGTCAGTGTGTCTGACAATAGAGTCACCTATAACAAGAGTATCAGATGTGTTATTCAGCCTTAAGGGCTGTGGCTGCTTGGCACACTGACTTTGTGGGTTATGTGTTGTGTGTGTTTTGTTTTGAGGTAGTGTTTGCTTGGATGTCTGCTTTGGAGGTCTCTGTTGCTTAGGTAGATTTTTATTTAGAGCCTCCATGTATAAGGAAATTCTCTTTTCTATCAGTCCAAATGCATATTACCTCTATTTTTGTCTGTTACTAATTTTATTCTTATGCACCAAGAAACACTGACAAGGGAAATCAAACTTATAGATTTTAGTAGGGCTTGAACAACTTGGTTTTAACCCAATGACATAGGGTGATACAATTATTATAGACACTGGAAAAAAAAACATCTTAAAGCATTCATTTCAGTTTCCATATTTCTGTCGGTATTATTCTCTTTAGTAGCATATAAATTAGAAACAGAAAACAATACATTTTATTGTAGTTTTAGCTTCAGCAGCAGACAATTTACTTAAGCATTGTGAGATTAACTGATAACCATTCTGTTAAAGTTAATAGCTTATCATAATTTTGGAGATTAATTTGCAGGACTCATTTTTTCATATATTAATAGGTAAAGCTCATTTAAACCTGTTGACTGCCAACATCTCTAAGAGTTTTACTTTACTGCTGCTGTCAGAGTTAAGCAAAAGCTTTAAAATATGCTTTAAGACACAAACCTGTACATTTACCAGATTGTCTATATTAAAAATCAAGTTATTAAATTTTATTGCTCGTAATTCAGAGGCCTATACCAGCCCTGCTCCATATCCATTTTTAATGCCTCTCCTATCAACTTAGATAATTGGATTTGTTCCCAGTCTGCTGAGTTCCAGTTCTCCGGAGTAGCATAGTGCTCAAACTTCATCAAATATGATGTCCTATCACCATTCCTGCTTAGTTTCTTCATAGTTAGCACAGTCATGTTGTTTGGACCTACCATGTGAGCACAACTAGTTTTTGTAACTGCACATACATTTTTAAACAATTCCTCCATGCTTGTTTTCACCAGATAACCCTGCCAAGCATGCAACCATCACATTGCTGCAAGAAATTCTGTAGCCAAAATATGCTTTCCTCTTGGCAGCAAAGGTATTTGTAAAGTTCTGAAAATGTGCAAGTCTTTGTCAAACTGCTTGTAGGCATACAGATAGCTTAAAACCAAAGAGACTAGAACCAGTACATTCATAAAACACATCCCTGACAGGATACATGCTGCTTTTAAACCAAATGTCTAAGGCTTCAGGCCTCTCCCAGGCCCTGTTTTAAACTCTGTAAGCAAATACATGTACACAAGTTACATTCCACATAGTACCACTGCCACATAAGTTACCTTCCACATGGTAGCACTGCCACACATGTTACCTTCCACATGGTAGCACTGCCACACAAGTTACATTCAACATAGTAGCACTGCCATACAACTATTTGCCAATAAACCTCTTTGCATTCTAATAAGTTATTAAAGTCACCACCATACTTTGCGTCACCAATATATTCCAAAAAAATAAGAAGGAAACTTTTTAATGGACTTACACTGACAAACATATTTCATTAAAGTGATAGTATAATCTTTATTTTTGATTGCCAACATGTTGGTAAATTCTCTGTGAGAGCAGTCTAGTGATTTTACCCACATAGAAACTCCAGCAGGAATTTCAGGTTGCCAAATAGGCAACACCCTCAGAATTACAGCTAAATCTAAATTTGGCAACTGCTGTTTTATTTTGATGTTTCCTTAAATAGACCTGCACAACTTACAACCATGAGAGGGATATGTACGAAACAGGAGCATATATCCCAAATCAGAATAAACATTCTGTTCCAATGAATGCTTAATATTACACATTTTTTCAAAGAGAATAATGCCTTAAAACCAGTAACATAATAATCTACCAATTATCAGTGACTACATTCCTAATTTAAACCATGTCAGTACATATTAGAACTGAAAAAGCAATATTAAAACTCCCCTGTGCTGCAGAACAATTCTTATTGTTAGACTTGTACCCTTAAATTAATATCAGTTGAAAGTTAATCCATTTATTTTGACCCAATTAACCACAAATTTAATCTAGTTTTTTAGCACAATAACCTCTGTTTATAAATAATGTCTTTAAGTCCTTCACCTCATGGCCAAACCAACTATCAACACTAATAAAATGACTAGGTCTAATAAGCTGTCCTCTGATATTATTCCATTTCATAAAATCTACATGGCAACTATTACAGTGCAAGTAATTTTTCACAAGGGTGTCTTTTCTGTGAATGTGGCTGTAAAAACAAGAGGCAACATGTCTAACTTTAATGTAGGATGTAAAAACTGAACCCCAGACCCAATGTCACCTAAAATAAAAATTAAAAAATTGTGCTAGTTTTTAAATCTTTGCAAAACAATATCAAATTCTTATATTGCATAATCACATAAAAACAGAAGATCATCTATATGTCTATTGTAAAACTTTACATGAACATACAAAGGATGTTTAGTTAAAACATCATGCTCCCACCAACTCATTATCAAATTTGCAAACATAGGCATCATTTCTAGCATCCATGACCATACCTCTAAACTGGTGATAAATGTCATTCTGGAACTTAAAAATATATATATATTAGAAAGTACTAAATTTAACAACAAGCACAATGAAAACAAACCAAATCAAAGTAAATACTCAAATGAGTTCTTACATACTCCATAGCCTCATCTTGCAATTTAGATGTATATATGAAAACAGTGCCAGTGGCAAAAAACATATTTACCATACCTGTGAAGGCATACTTCTTGAGTATGTGTAAGTGGGTCTATATTATATAAGCGAATGAACTGAATTGCAAACGCTATATAATCGACCAACAATCCCCGAAAACCCAAAATGTGGAACATGTGGATCAGTGATTTTTTTCCCAGGGAAAAAAATCACTGATCTGTTAAAAAAAAAAAATCAAAACACAAAATAAACTGTCCCCCACACCCCCCTACTTAAATATACCAACTCTGAGATTGTCCTATTTGTCCTAGAAAAACTTAAAACCTGTTATCATGCTCACTTTTCTTGTACCATTCTTTATTCTAATAAAAGTTAAAATAACCATATTTGTTCAAAAGAAACAATACTAGTTAATTTAAATACAGGGTTTCATGATGGTTTAAATGAATTATGTATGTTTGACACCTTTATGAAATGTATTTAATTTATGATGTCATCATTTGATTGTATAAATTTAGTACTGGTGAAAAAGGTTTTAGATTCTGATGAAGTCCCTGTTACAGGGGATGAAAGTGCTCAATCGTTGTGGTAGCTGGTTGAAATGAACTCATTTAGTAAATTTATGAACTGGTTGGTCCTGCTGGTGGTTTACAGTGCTCGTATATAAGTTATTTGTGAATATCAACATGATTCATATACAATACATGTGTAGACAGGGTGCTGAAGATCTTGGCTGAGATCTCAACTTTATATCTCTGCCAGTGGGGAGTCTTATTGGGGATCTGGAGAAAGATGAAGAAACCAGCCCCAGACTGACTATGGTCTCTATGTGCTCATAAGGGAAATTGCACTTTACTGTGTGTCTACTTGTCATGCTCCCAATGTATGTCCCCCACTGTTGCTAGTGGTGAGGACTGAGGCTCCTTGATTACTGTTGCCAGTGGTGGGGAATCACATTTATTGGATGGCAGTGGTGAGATATCCACATATTGGGATTCAGTTGTGTGGATATTGAATTCCTGGGGTCTATATTATAACATCGAAGTCTGAAAACTTTGAATGTTATAATAATGAACCATATGCACAGAACGCTGAAAATAGCGAAGCTGCAGAATATCAAATACTTTTCTAGGGAAAGTATTCAGTGGGCCATTTCTGCAGCTTCGCTATTTCCTCGACTGTGGAGAGAAGGTTACGGACCGAGTTAAGGTAAGTATGCGAATGAAGGTGAGTGTGCGATAGGGACCTTAGGTTTAGGGAGTGGGTAAGGTGAGTGTGCGACATGGACTTTAGGGTTAGGGAGCAGGTAAGTTTAGTGTGCGATAGGGAATTTAGGGTTAGGGAGCGGGTAAGGTGAGTGTGCGATAGTTATGGACCTTAGGGTTAGGGTTGTGTTAAGGTAAGTGGATAGCTAGTAGTGTAAGTATGGTTTAGTGTAAGGTTTTTTGAAGTGTATGTGTGTGGATTATTTATTTTGGTGTGCTTGTGTTGTGTGTATGTTTGTCAGAACAGTGAATTTTTTCCCTTGGAAAAAATTCGCTATTCTGACTGTTCGATTTTATGGTGTTTCAATCGAATGGGTTTGACATTATAACATTCAAAGTTTTAAGACTTCGATGTTATAATATAGACCCGAATTCCTGTACTCTGTAAAAAGTGATCACTAAAGAAGGTGTTTTCACTCTCAATCAGTTACACATTGAACATTCAGAGTTTCATATCACAATAGTTTTATTTTTTTTTTTGTTAGCTTAGATAATCATGGAGAGCAGGGCATCACTGCAAAAGAAATGGATACCCAGTGCTGCTCATGGGTCTAAGGGAACCCATGGTGGGCAGCCTAAATCACCCCAACAGAGTCCACCAGTATCAGGGGATGCCACTAGTTCAGTTACACAGATCCAGGGTTAAATGATTTAAATGTAACCAGTGGGGCCATGTAGGATATAGATGTCCATGGAGGCAAGGTGGGGAACAAAAGGAGGGACAGCCAGTAAGTGGGAGTAGCAGAATGCCATCAGTAAGTTGTCTGGAGACAACAAAGGCACCAAACTACCACAAGAGGTTATATCCTATCTTAGTAGATGGGAAACAGGCCACTGCCAAGAGAGACATAGCCTCTGGCCTAACCATTGTGAAGCCTGCAATGGTTAAAAAGGAGCACTACTTGCTTGGACAGTCTACTCCAGTCAGAGCTTTAGGAGGGACCCCATTCCATATACCTATGTCTAGGATTCACCTTCATTGGGAGGGTGTAAAAGAAAGCAAGCAAGTAGGTGTGTTTGAAGATATCCCTGCAGATGTCTTGATATGGAATGATTTTGATAATGCAGTACCTCATATGCATGCAGTTACATTCAGTAAAGCTTGGAGACAAGCATGTGGGTCTGGTAGCCTGGGGGGACCCAGACAGATTGCACACTTGAAGCCAGGACTGGTGAGGTGGTTACTTCAGAGAGGGAGCTACCCTGTAGCAGTAAGAATGAAGGTGAGCCACAGCTTCTTGTGGGTACTGATGTTCCCTTGGACAGAGTGATTGCAAGGTCAGAGTTCAGTAGTAGTACTCAGGCTGACAGTGAGGCACCACTGTCAGAAAATACTAGACCTCCTGTGGAAGGGGAGCTGGGAAGTGTTATAAAGAGAGAGATGAGACAGGTTCATCTCTCAGACCCTACATTACAGGGCTTGAGGGAGATGGTCAGAGAGGCAGCCGATTCTCAAAGAAAGGGAGAATCTGTATACTTGGGCAAAGGGCCCTGAGGGAGGGCTAAAGAATGAGAGAATGCAGCAGTTGGTACTGCCTAGAGCCTGCTGTCTGGCATTTCTAGCCATAGCCCATGATATTCCCTTTTCAGATTATATGGGCATAAAGCATACCAAGAGACATATTATGCAGAACATTTTTTGGCCTGGGGTTTCCAGGGATCTAGCAGGCTACTGCAGGACCTGTGAGCAGTGCCAAAAAGTAGGCAAGGCAGGAGACAAGGTCAAGGCTCCTTTGATGTCTTTACCTGTGGTAGAGGAGCCATTTCAGAGGGTAGATATGAATATTGTGGGGTCTCTGAGTACCCCAAATTCCAAAGGGAAAAAGTATATCCTAGTGGTAGTAGATTATGCTACCAGATGCCCTGAAGCGGTGGCCCTGTCCTCCATTGAGGCAGAAAAGGTGGCAAATACTTTGTTAGAGATTTTCAGCAGGGTAGGTTTCACAAAAGAAATACTGACTGACGGAGGTCTCAATTTCATGTCAGACTTTCTGGCTTGTCTGTGGAAGCACTGTAGGGTGAAGCACCTAAATACCACCCCCTACCATCCCCAGACTAATGGTCTGGTTAAGAGGTTAAACTCTACCCTAAAGATCATGCTACGGGCATTTGCAGAACAGTTTTAGAGGGAGTGGGACAAATACTTGCCCCATCTGTTGTTTGTTTACAGGGAGGTGCCCCAGGAATCCACAGGTTTTTCACCCTTTGAGTTGCTGTATGTGTATAGGGTGAGGGAACCTCTAGATCTGATTCTTAGTGAGTGGGAGGGTGAGTGTGAATCCCATAAGGAGTCTGTTGTAGCATATGTCCTAAACCTCACCACTATTTATTTTTATTTATTTATTTATTTTACATTTGTTGACTGGGCTAGTCTAGCTGGATATATTTCCATTTTCAGTAGAGGCCCGGGGAGAAAAGCTCCAAAACATTAATAGTTAGATCATTACTAAAATACAGCAACAGGATGGTAAACATAGTTGAAACATTGTAAATGAAAGTAGTTCACATAAGTATACAAAAATCAGTAATAATAATAAAAATGTGACTAGGCTCAGGGAACATATGGGCTTGCCCCAGGAGAACCTGGCAGAAGCCCAACATCAGAAAAAGGTTTAGTATGACCTTAATGGTGGAGGTAGAGGATATGCATTGGGGCAGCAGGTCATGGTTTTCATTCCTGTCAGACACAACAAGTGGCAGGCAGCTTGGGAGGGACCCTTCAAAGTGGTAATGAATGTCAGTGATCTTAACTACATGGTAGAACTGCTAGGCAGGAGGCAAGGGCACAAACTGTACTATGTGAACATAATGATGAAACCTTACCATGAAAGGGAGGCCCTGGTGCTATGTATTTGCAGTAGGAGGCAGGAGGAGTCTGAGGGGGATCTGTGGCTACAGGGAGTCAGCCAGCAAAGTCCCAAATGAATATGGTGGACCCTGGGGTTGCAGGCATATGATAGGACAGTACGGCACTGTACTCAGTTCAGCAATGCCAAGGCAGCTGGAATCTTAAGACAGGGAATGGGGTAAGGTATTCCCAGATAGGCTCAACTCTCTCAAGCAATGTTTCTCAAGGGGATCACTTAAAAAACTAGCTTGAATCTTCAAGGGGGAAGAAATGTTATGAAAAGAGATACTGCCTGCCCAGCTCTTTGGAATTTTGTAAATGATTATAAGTCATTTGTGAATATCAAGATGATTCATATAAGATACTTGTGTTACATATGTCTCTAAATAATGGAAATAACCACAAAATGTAAAACTAATGTGAAAATAAAGTAGTTAGGGCACACTGAGACAGGCTGCATGATAAAATAATTTTATTAACTTAAACAAAAGCGCTTTCGCCCTGCCACAATGCAGGACTTTTTAAAGTCTTGAAAAAGTCCTGCATTGTGGTAGTGCGAAAGCGTTTGTGTTTACGTTAATAAAATGATTTTATTGTGCAGCCTGTCTGTGTGCCCTAACTGCTTTGTGTTACATATGCATTAGAACTGTATTTCAGGTGTATATCAAACTACTGGTACAGAAGCATGTGTTGAAAAGGTTTTTGCAAAGTGCTTAAAATGTAACCACAGCATGCCCTACTGGAATAGAACAGAAATGTACCTGCATTATTGTAACTATTTAGATGTATATATTTTAACAGTGGAAACTGGAATACAGAAGGTTAACTTCAAAAATTGCTGAAATTAAATTACTTTATAGCCCTGCAATAAAAAGATATTATCTTTCAATTTAAGTGCAGCAGAAGACATAATGTCTGTACTAGAGACATTTTCTGCTTTGTCTTTAAACGGGGAGGAATGTAAATTGTTTTTTTACTTCCACCATTTGTCAAAGATCTGAGGAAAGGTCCTTGTCTATGTATTTTCACAGGTGGATGGTAAATACTGATAGCTTCTAGCAGTGGGGAGGTTTACCTGGTATAGAGTCATATGACAAGAAATTATGTCATTCTGCAAGCTATGTTTGTGATTCTGCAAGCTATCCCAGCAGTAATATTTGAGATATTAATTTAAGAAGTTTCTGAGACAGAGACAGAGCATTCTGTATTCTGTCTTTGACCTGGCAACAACTAGAGAAGACCCATTCACCACACATTTGCCTTGCTCTGAAGTAAGTTAACTAGGGTATAGTAATTCTCTTAGATAGAGTCAGGAATATAGAAAAGCTTAATTTAGATGTTTTTCTTTACTTATTTGAGACTGGCCTGTAATATTGTTTTAAATATTTCCTGTGATTTTCAATTCTGATGTCACTGTAATTATATACTGACTATTTTCTTGTTCTTTTATTTATTATTAAATATATTTAAACCTTTCATTGTGGCTGATCTTTCTAGAGGTATTTAAGTTCTGAGAGTACTTGCATATTTATTTGTTGACACTATATAGGCCACTCATAATAGCCTTGCTCTTGGTCAAACTACCATTGTATTAATAGTAACATTATACAGTAAGATTGGACACCCTTTGTTAAGGACCTTAAAGTAGCTGACAAGGAGTTGACTAGTGGCAGTGATAACTACCCTATAGTCTGGGCAAAAGGGGGCATAGCTAGTGACCTGTGCCAGCCTTTCCCAGGTGTATGTATATATAAATCGAACCTAAAAGAGTGTGTGTGTCAGCTACTTGAGCAGAGACATGAAGCACTGGTTGGAGAGAGAGGATGCTGGAGGCCTTGGCTTGGCCACTCAGCTGCGATCTAAACTGTATAGCTGCGCCAGTGGGGATTCTTATTGGGGATCTGCAGAAAGAGGAAGAAACCAGCCCCAGACTGACTGTGGTCTTTGTGTGCTCTTAAGGGAAATTGCACTTAACTGTGTGCGTACTTGACTGATACTCCTTGATTACTGCTGCCAGAGGTGGGTCATCACAGCCCCTTTTGGTATGTACCTTTCCAAGCACCTGCAGCAACTGGAGAGTCCACAAAGTTCAAGGTCTTCAGCATCTGTCCTATGTGAATCATCTGACATCACTGTCACTTTATTCTGTCTCATACAGACTACTCAGAGGCATTCTTTGCCTTGCATACATGCCGATCGCTGACCATGCTTTATTGGAAATGCTGCATCTCCTTAAGTCAAATTTTGCACAGGTTACTCACTCTAAAGATCTTAACCTGGTATGTGACATTAACAGAACCTGCTGGGGGGACAGATTTGTCTCCCAGAGGTTAGCAGACACCTTTGGAACAGACTCCTACTTATGTCAGAGTACCTCATTGGCCCTCTTCAAACGCAATCCAGACAGTTGGATGGATAACCTTAAATTCACCCCAGGGTTTCCATCTGTGTACGTCTTGGGCAAAGGAAATAGGTGTTGATTGTGCAAATATGGGGAGAACTTGGCTAGGCTTGTAAGGGCCCTAGGGGCAGTAGTCTAGTAACTTCCTATGATCCTATGTTAGTTTTATAAAATTTATGTATGACAAAAATTTCTCACCATAAATTCATATTTGACACAATCAACATATCCTTGATGTAAAAGACAAATAAGACATTTATCAATACATTTAAACTTATTTTCCATAAGCTTTCCTATAACAAGATGTGCCAGTTAAAAATATTCATGATTTTGTCATTATATACATCAGTCTCCATAATAACATACCTACTACTTTACTCAGCCTTCATAATACGAACATCTGTCTGCTTCTGTAAATCATAAAAGCTGCTCTCTCTTTCATATTTAAAGTGTTTTTACAGGTGCATTGTTGCAATTTTTTCTAAACTCATCTTCACAGGTTTGAAGAAAAGTGTTTAAAGTACTCATTAGGACAGGATTACACATACATCTACTTCATATCACAGTGATATCCCCACCATTAAAAAATTAACATAATGTAAAATATACTTTAAATTCAGCTTTGTCATAAATAATCTTTAGTATGTTAATTTAACTAAATTAGCTCTCCTTGTAAGAGAAAAGACAATCCTTTCCTTAGTACTTTAGATTGATCATCATTAAATACTAAATAACTAAAATTATGGAAGGGACAGTCAAACTTTAAATTTGTTTCCCTCTCCCTCCCTCAACTTCTTCCCCTCTGTTTTCCTCTTGATCTGGAATTCCCTCACTGAGTGCACCAATTTTACTGGTACCAAAAAGGGGCCAGTACTTCATTGATAGTATCTGAATAATTACTTGACAATTGTCTTCATAATTAAGAGATCCAAACTGTCCTCATTGAACTGTATGGGACAGCCTTTTTGATCTCCTTGGAAGGGGGGAATTCTGTGTTAGAAGAGACCTTGAATCCTGAAGCTGTATCTTGATTCACACTAGCTATATTCTCAGTGTCATTAACATTAGTTAGATAAACATCAGTATTTCCATGCGTCTTATTTAAAGGGTAAGCTAGGAAATTATCATAAGCTTCTGAGTCTCTAGAAAGCTTCCTATATTTTTTGTTCAAAACTGTAGCAACACACAGTACCTTTTTATTTTTGCTGCAATTCCATCATACATAGATCTATAGTTCTCATAAAATGGACCTTTTCTTACACTAGCATCCAAAGTCTTTATCTAGCTTTTCAGTGAATCTATTTTAACAGCATTGTTTTGAATGAAAAGTTCCAACTTAGAAAGCACAGAATGATTAAATAAAGTGACCAAATGCTTATAAATGTTGCCACCTTGACTTATTCCGTTCAGGAATTTGTACAGTCTAAGTCCCATTGGTACTTGCTCAAGGACAACATAATGCTCCAAATAAAATTCTCATACTTTAGAGACTTAAACTTCAGGAGTTTATATTCTAAATCAAAAATATTCAACTTACAGTTAGTCAGTGATGTTCCTGCAGTATCAACATTGCCACTCTGCAAACCACAGCCAATGTTACTATCAAAAGGATTCACAGGTTGACTCAAAAATTGTTCAGTATTGTTTCTGTTTCAGGCCGTCCCATGCAGGACATCAGCTACTGTGGTCACACTATCTCAGTTAGCAGGTCTACTCCTAGAAAGAAGTGGAAGAAGACTCCGAAACTGTTTCGTTAGGAACATTCTTAACAATACAGTCCAGCAATGATTGTGCTTTGCTGACTAATGAGGCAAAAGACTGTGTAAGCCCCAACAATTCAGCTAAAAATTCATGAATAGTATAATCCAAGTCTGAACATTCACCAACAGTGTCGTCTGAAGCTGTACCATTTCCCATAACTGTTACATCAGCTTAAAACAGACTTAGTTCTAATTTCAATTAAAGAGCAAAAGTGATCAACTAATTTTGCTAATGCTTCCTGTTTCTCCATTCTTTTCTTTTGGTGGCATTTTTAGTGTTAATAGGAATATTTGGTTCAGATTCTTTCCCTACAAACTTCAGCTATATTTTCCCTTGCTCTGCTGAAAGTGTCATCTTCCTACTCTACCCTTTTACTATTTAATTGGTGCACCTGAAGGCCATCCAACTCTGGAGTTTCCTAAATAATAGCAAATCAAAAGTTAACTGGAAACTAATTCTCCACCTACCAATAAATGCACAGGATCCTCAGTTTGTAACTCTTCCTGAAAAAGATAACTTATACCAACATTGTAGTGTAGTTTGTTCTGGTCTTATTTACTTGTTCTGCTTTCCTTTATCTAATCTAATGAATAGAACCCTCTTGCCTTTGCTCATATATATATATATATATATATATATATATATATATATATATATATATATATATATATATAAAATCATATATCTCAGCTTAACATGAATATCATTAAGGTTTGGATCAAGAATGTCTTGTCTCTTAGTATGCGCTGCATTTTCTTCTTCCTCTCATTTATGTGGCTCACCCATTGTCTCAGAAAAATAAAATGAAAGAAATGCCGAGTTGGTCCATAACAGAAAACACAAATACATTGAAACTAGGTTTACAAACCATCCTGGATTTTCCAGGACAGTTCCGTTTTTCAGTCTTGCATTCCACATTGACCAGTGGTGGTTCTGCTTTGTATTTTTTGATTGGCTCATATACTGCAATTGCAGCCAATTGACATTATGGTATATGAGCAAATCTGATAATTTCTAATGCAAAGTGAGCCAATGAGGGCACACACAGAAGTCATCCAATGGCGTGCTGCTACAGTTCTTGCACCATTGTAATACCTTCAAAAAGGGTATTATGGGAACCCCTTTGCTGGATAATCTTCGTGGCTTTGTTGTTGCATTTGGATTTTATTTTATTCATGATCCTGCCTGCCTTCTCTACAGCAGAGGGGGTTGTGGACTTGTGGAGCTAAGTGATATGAGTGACAACAACTAGCACCTTTATAACAAGATAACTACAAACTAATGAATAAGAAAGATGAGCTATTTAATGTTAACACTTGCTGAAAATGTCTGAAATAATTGAATACTTGATTTTCTGATGTTGTTTGATCACTTTAATTTTGTTCCACATTCATAGGGTCTGTCACACAGTTAGTGTTAAGTTAATTAGCAGTATTTTTACATATCCATGATAAATAATCCAGAATCATATCAAGTCATCAAAATCATAGCTCTCAAACTACTTAGGGACAAATCTCACCAGTCAGGGACAAATCCAGAAATAATCAGGACACTGACTGAATAAGAATATGCGAATTACTATACATTTTCTGAAGTAAAACAAGTCTATAACTCTAATTATTATCATTATTTATCATGTAGTTCAGCACCTTTTCTCCAAAAGTTAACCAGTTTTAGGAGGGATTAAGAATGACAGAGCTAAGATTTGAGGCAGAATCGGGGACAGTTGACGGGTATGATCAAAATGACTTTTTATAACTATAAAGTAATGCATTTTAACCATCCTGAAAGTTTCCTAGTTGTTTTTAAGCAGTTAGTAAGCGTTCCACATTTTGGAGATGGAAGGGTGAGATCTAGAAATGCTTTCTTCACTTAATTAGGCAGTGGTACATTTTATGGCTCCCACTGCTGGGATAGGAGTAGGGCTCATCTGTTATTGTCTTAGTCAAGTCATTTAGTATTTACATATTTGTTTACTATTTTACTTATTTATTGACCTTTGATTGCTGGGAAAGTCTGACTGGGTAGGTTGTTTCCAGACCAGTCGTTTGTGTAATTGAACACTTTACAGGTTTAGTTGATAAAGTAGAGAATGTAGAGGGATTGGAAAAACTAGTACATGATTTTTTTGTTTAAATAGTTGATTAATGTCATTTAGTCATTTTCTGGTAAGGAGAAGTATTTCTGCGTTAGAGATTGCAATGTATAAATTGTTTCTGCAGATATAAATTACTTTATTTACTGACATTTGATTAAGAAAAAAGTCAAACAGACTGGGTAATCCGACTGTGTGTGAACTGGCTGCTTATTGTAGAAACGAAGTGATTTTTATACCGATTACTGCTCAGCAAATTTAAGCTGATGCAAGACTGTTGTGGACTAAGGTTTTAATTTTGAGTTAGATGGAGTTTTCTTAATATGAATAATCAGCAATGCCATTCTAGAGTGCCGTACTTATTGTGTAACAAATGTAAGTTGATTAAAGCATGTTCTAGTAACATTTGTAATGAATTACAGTGCAGTCAGTAATTGTACTGCAGTTTCAGTGATCTCTAAGTAGAGAGGTTAGTGCTTATTTAGTGAGTGTAAGTAAATGCAAAATCTGTGAAGTGTTCAAATCTGCAGAAAGACCATTTCAGCCATGCCGCACAGAAATGGTACATTTTCATGCAGTGCAAAAATAGGATGTTCCACATGTTGCTAGGGTCTATATTCCACACTGGCCCCTTAAGAGTTTGAGACCTATGCTGCCCATTCGAAACATACTTTAAATACCAGTAATTTATTTTTTGACTAGTTGTACTTAACAGTTACACAGCTTTTGTCAAATAACATTAAAGCTGTTTCCATTTCTGCTATTTACTGTTTTAGCCTTATTCATTTATTTTCATGATACTGAGCATATTTAATTGAGTGTTGTATTCCTAATGGATATGAGTGAAGGCATTGCAAGCATAGACAGTGATTCAGACCAGGACTGCGTGGCCACACCACCCAATAAGTTAAAAGGCTGGAAAGCTAAAAAGAGAATGTCAAGGTTTCATTATGAATGGCAAACTGATTTTGCATGGTGTGAAGCAGTCTAGGACAATGCATTCGCTGCACACTGCACGGTTTGTAAAAACAGCATATCTGTGGAGTACGGTGGAAAAAGAGACTTGCTAACTCGCAGCTGTTCGCAGACTCACATAAAAGCACACATTTCCATGAAATCAGCTGCCACTGACAGTTTTTACAAGACAGAAGCATTATTAACTGGGGTTACTAAACAGGCAACAGTGGCAGAATTGGCATGGATTTATTACACAGTGTGCCATCACATTTCTTACAGTGCTACAGACTGTGGCGATAAGCTCAATCATCAGCTGTGTCCTTACTTGGCCATTTGCAAGAAGATGACCTGTAGCAACACTGAGGCAGAGACATGTGTGACCAGTGTCCTCATCCAAAGTCAGTTGCGTCAATAATTAAGGATTTGATGAACAGCACATCGCTCATAGGATCACAGGAGATTACTAGGATTTCAACCTGGAGGTCATTTTAAGCCTAGACATTTCAACCAATGTAATACTGTAGAAATACTCGTCAATACCAAAGACTGCATTTAATGATAACTGCCCATTTCCAGGAGACTTGTGGGCACTATATCTGGTAAGAATTTACAGTGCCCTATCCACTCATCCAGGTTCCTCTTGAACATTGTCATAGATGTGCTCTGTTTCATATGACTTGGTAGCCTGTTCCAAAGACATAGTAGTTGATGGGAGATACATCTGTCTCCCCAGCATGTCCTATTTAAGTAGCAGGCCAGATTTAAGTCCCTGGAATGGGTAGCCCTACATCCATTTGATTTACTGATATGCAGTAAGTTCATTAGGATTGGGTCTTGGATTGCTCTGTAGCCCAGGCATAAGTCTCCCCTAAGAAGTCTATAAGATACAGAGTTTAGTGACAGGGATTTTAGTTGGTCCATGTAAGGCACATGCTGGAAGCCCTTGATCTTCTTTGTTAGAAACCTCTGAGGTATCTCTAATTGCTGTAGATGCTTAGTATGGTACATACCGAATGGAGAGTTACAGTCAACTATGGTCCAGATAAGTGCCAAGTATAGAGGGTTATAACTTCTTTTGCTCTCGAGTCGATGCCTTTACTATTCAAGTGAGCTAAGTGGAAAGCTTTCCTTACAATGACAGACATGTGGTAGTCGAAGTTAAGGTTGAGTTCAAAATGTGATCCCAGGTCCCTTAGCACTTCATGGGTACTTAGGGTATTGTTGCTGATTTGATAGCATGAAGGGACATTGTTTGTACTGAAGGGAATGATGATGCATTTCTTTGCATTCAGTTTGAGGCTGTGAATAATACACCAGTCATTAGTCTGTGTGATATCATCCTGGAGTTTACTGGCATCATTTGTGGGTTCAATGACTGCACCTAGTTTGCAGTCACCTGCAAACTTGGTCAGCCATAACCCTTTAGCTTTGACTTCAACTTCTGAGAAGTATATACCAAACAGTAGGGGGCCCAGCACTGATCCTCATTGCACGCTGCTGGTAACAGGTCTGCTGATTGATGTGTGAGCCAGTTGGCAACTCATCTTATAACGAAGAGATTTACATTCAGCTTGCTAAGTTTATTGGTAATGCCTGAATGTGGGATTGTGTCAAAACCCATTGCCAAGTCGAAGTATGCTGTGTGCAAAGATTTGTCCTCATATATGGCCTTGGTCACACTTTCAAAGAACTCCACCAGATTTAACAGGCAGGATCTCCCCTTCACGAAGCCGAATCGGGTAGGGTCCAGGATTTGGAAGTCATCTATGTCTTTATTTATGAAGTTCATAATGATATGTTCCAAGGCCTTATAGATGAGGCTGGTCAAGCGTATGGGTCTGTAATTCTATGGTTCTGTTGCTAGGCTGCCTTTGTAGAGGGGAATAAATGTAGCTGTTCTCCATTTCACAGGAACAAACCCTGTGATTAGGCTATGATTGAAAAGGGTACTTAGTGGTGATGCTAGTTCATGTTTTAGCTTGTTTAGAAGACATCCTGGGATGTCATCTGGTCCCATAGAGGCTGTGTTCTTTGTCTTGGACAGTTCTTCAAATATGTAAGGTGGAGGGGGAGTCTGGGGTAGGGTTTGTTGTAAATTAGGAGGTGATAAGTATCACTCGTCCCTCTCTAGTAGAGATGACGAACAGGCAGGACAGTTCATTTATATGCTTTATTGCATAGAAACACACCAGCATAGATAGCAGCATTACAAAATATAAACAAACCGATTAACTGACAGACTACATAGGCATACATGCTTACATCTCAACAGCATAGCACTAAATGTCAGTCAGACTTGCATGTGCTCAGTATTTATACACGTGTGCAAGCCCCTGGAAAGCTTCTTAAAGGCATACATACATATTTGTCTACATCCTCCCTTTTGAGAAGATTGTCCTCATTGAAATGACATTAGAGTAAGACATGCAATAATATAGACATTAGAAACAAGCACAACGTTCATGTCCAAGTTGCCGTGTATCTGTAACATGGTCTGGAAATATGACCTGATCTAGTGATATAGTAATCAGAACTGGGTTTAGCAACAGTGTCAGTCTGGTGAACAACTTGCATCAAGAATTTCAGAATTCATCTCAGAAACAGGGATATTTACTGGAACGTCCTCTGAAACTAGAACACTGGATAAATCACTCAGAGATAAAGAGTCTTTTTCACAGGCTAAATGCTGTGGTACATGCTGGGACACTGGCATCAAATGTTTCTGATTCTGTCTAAACTCTACTCCTTCTGATTCCACAATGTATGATCTCGTCTCTGGGCAAATACTCTTTACAACTCCAATCCAATTATAACCTTTGCATGTTTGCATTGTCACTGTTTCTCCTTCATGTAATGGATTGAGCAGTTTACTGGACTTGTCATAATAAGACTTCTGAGCAAGGCACTTATTTAAGAGATGGACTTTCACTGATCTGTTGTTCTTAGGGCATGGAACCAATAAACTACTGCTAACTGGTAATGTAGTTCTGGTTTGTCTCAAAAGAAGTCTCTGGGCAAGTGAACCAAGATATTTATCACGAAGAAAATTTCTGAGATTCAAAAGATTCAGGAAAAATCACTGTTGTCTTGTTTCAACTTCTCTAGTAACTGTTTTGGACTTTGAACTGCACGTTCTGCCAAACCATTTGACTGTGGGTACTCAAGACTACTCAGAACATGGATAAAGTCCCACTTTTTGATGAATCTGTTGAATTGCTGGCTAGTAAACTGTGTACCATTGTCAGAAATAACTTTGTGTAGATTACCATGGACTGCAAAATGATGCTTCATCTTAGTAATGGACTCTAGATTAGGAAGTAGGTCAATCTCAAACCAGTCTGAATAAGAGTCTACTAATATCAAGTAATGTTGACCATTCCATTTGAAAATGTCAGTGGTCACTGTAGACCAAGGTAGTTCAGGAATCTGGTTTAGCTGAAGTGGTTCCTTCTGTTGATGTCGCTTTGTACCATTACATACAGAACAAGATGAAAGTGCTCTCTCAATGTCTTGTGACATAGAAGGCCAAAATACTAGCCCTCTCACCCTTCTTTTGGTAGAATCAGTTCCTGGGTGGCCACGATGCAAGATCGTAATATACTCTTGTTGCAAGGACTTTGGAACAATTACTTTTGGACATTTCATGATGATACCATTGTCAGACAAAATCTCATCTCTGTAAGGAAAATAAGGTTGCACTTCTTGAGGTGAACTAGATTGCTTTGGTGGCCATCCATGATTGATAAAGTAGTTGAGCTTCTGAAGAACTAGATCTATGGCTGTATGATGCCTATGCTCATCAAGACATGTGGAAGAAAAATTTTTCACTTCCATGGCGTCAAATCAAGTTGCTTATTCTCATGTTGTTCAGTGGTATTTCTGGGTGATCTGGATAATGTATCAGCAAGATAAAGAAGTTTGCCTTTTGTGTAGACAACATTTAGGTTCATAGGTTTGTACTAAGCTAATTGCCCTTGCGAGCCATTTTAAGCTTAGCCAAGTATCCCTTGTGAGACTCAAACCCTGCACCTTGTGTTTGTAAGGCAAACACCTTAACAATTAGGCCACCCTCCCAACCCCTAAATTATACTTTTGCAATCTCAACATCATACGTTGCAATCTGGCTGGAGCTGTATGCATAGGCTTTCTCAAAATAGTGCCTAGAGGTTGGTGATCAGTTTCAATCTGGATAGGTTGACCATAAATATAATCATGGAACATCAAATATGCAAACAGTTGCCAAAAGTTCTTACTGTATCTGAGCATACTATATTTCACTTTGGGTTAGAGTTCTGGATGCATAAGTAACAGGATGACCCTCTTGAAGAATGACTGAACCAAGAATAAATTTTGAAGCATCACAGGAAAGAGTAACTGGTTTGTGAGCATCATAGTATCTTTGACTTGGTTGACTGGCAATTCTCTGTTTTAGGGCATCAAATACTCTATGGTGTTGTTCCAACCATGACCTCGATACATCTTTATGTGTTAACTCTCTGCATGGTGTTGCTAGTTGGCTCAAATCTGGAATGAACTTGCCTAGATAATTAACCATGCCAAGAAAACGTTGTAGAGCTTGAACATTGTCTGGAGCTGGCATCTCAAGAATACCTGTTTGCTTGGAAGGGTCTGTCATAAGCCTGAACTGGTAAATAAATGGCCAACATAAGTAACTTCACATAACCTGAATCTGCACATCTGAGAAGTCAGCTTAAAATTCACTTCACAAGCTCTATCCAGAACTTTTCTGAGGTTTCTGTCTTACACAGCTTCACTATTGCCTCCTACTAGAATATCTTCTACTGTAATAGCACAAGGATACCCAGAAAACATTTGCTCCATTACACACTGAAAGATATCACTGGCAGAATTTATCCCAAATGGCATTCTCAAAAAAACTGTACTTGCCAAAAGGAGTACTGAACATAGTTAGCAATGAGCAATTTTGATCAAGCAAAATTTCCAAAATTAACTCTGCATCTAAGAAAGAAAAAAACAACGGCATTTGGCATCAAAATTGCAGCTTCTTCCACTGTGCACATTGGATGATAAGGTCTTTTCAGTGCTTTGTTCAACATCTCTTGGATCAATACATTTTCTGATATCATCTAAGCTTTTCTTATGAGCTATCACAATGGAAGATACCCATTCAGTTGGTTCTTGAACTGGACAAATTACACCTCATTGCACTATTTTATCTAGCTTGGCTTTGACTCTGTTCTGCATAGCTACTGGAACTTTCTGGGTTGGCCTGAAAACTGGCTGACATCTGGGTCTAACTTCATGGAGTACACAACTGAAAGCTTGCCTAGTTTGTCTTCGAAAAGATCAGCATAGGTAGAGAAAATATACTGGGCAAAATTAGAGCAGTGGTCTTTTAAGCTAACATGATGGACTTCCATATTAAATGAAAGTAGTCCCATTTTCAAACTGTCTGAGCCCTAATAATGACTGGACGTGCCTTTTGACCACATAAAATAACAAATCGTAGCTTCTTCCAGCAGAGTAACATGAAAGTACTATTGAGCCTTCACTCTGAATTTCTTCACTACCATAAGCCACAAGCTTTGCACACTTTGTCAAATCAAGCTTATCACCAGCACATACTTTAGCAAATGTTTCTGCTGACATAACATTGCACTTTGAACCTGTGTCAACTTTGAGCTCTGTGGGTCTCTCATTTAACCAAGCAGTACAATATACTTAATTTACCCATAAATCTACTGCATTGACTATTTCATGAAGCACAGACACACTGTCAATATAAAAAGTAGGGTCACAGCTTTCTTATTAATCAACTTGGTTCTCTGAATGTTCCTTTTAATAAAAGAATGTGTCCCTTTTGATTTACAAAATTGAAATGATTCCACTTATTGCATTTGTGACATTGCTGACCAAAAGCTAAATATTTTCCCTCTTTTAGGCTCATGATTTCCACCACAATTACAACAGTTACCAATAAAACTGGGTGGGGGCCCATTCTTTGAGTTTGCTGACTCACTCTTATGCTTCACTGAGACTGTGTGTACTCTGGAACTTGCTAGAAAGCTCTGGGGTTTACCAGTGACTGCTGCATGTGCTTGAGCCTGTTTCTTTTAACCATGTGCTGCATACGATCAACAGTGGCCTTAGAAGTTACTGGAAGCATGCATCTCTCATTTGTAAGCATATTTGTGTGCTTTTCTGTAAGCTCATATGTCTGACAAATCTCAATGGCCTTATTCAAAGTTAAATCACTGTCACAAAGCAAAATCTTATTCACAGTCTCATCTTTAATACCACACACACGTCTGTCTTTTATCAACTCATCCCTTAAATCATCAAGTCTGCATGTTTTAACTTTGTTTCTAAAATCATTTAGATATGTTGCAAAACTTTTGCCAGGCTTTTGATTCCTTGTATAAAATAAGTGCCTTTGCATTGTAATATTTGTTTGGGGTTTACACGTTTCTCTAAATTTATCTTTTAAGGACGTGGAGTCTTCCCTTGACTCAGCCGGTACAACTACTTGATGATTTTCCCCCTCTCCTGCAAATACACAAATTAATGCTCTCTTTCTATGGCTTGTGACCAAACTAAATTAAGCAGAATAAATGCCTTTGTGTGGTCAACTTTATCAGAAAATGCAGCCTGTATGAAAATATCATACTCTTGCTCAAATACTCTCCAATTCTCTGCAAAATTATTATCAAACACAAGTAGACCTGGTTTTTGAAATCCGTCTGCCATGGCAACAAATTATGCCCAAATGCACTGTAACAATATGACCCTTGTAATTATATATGAACAATCTGGTATGTGAGCCTGTAATAACATTCAAATGCACAATAAACTTTTTGAAATACTGTACTTTGCAAAACATGCTTTGAAATGGCTGTATTTTGCAAAATAACTGTACAAGTAATACTGCATAAACATGCTAACACTTCATACACTTCAGACAACTCAGATAGCTTTGATTAATGCAAAAAAGTAGTGCTTAGCAAAAATATGTGATTGTTTCCCTTATTTTATACATTTTATGTGATTTGGACTTTATTAAAACATTTTCAGTAGTTATTTCAAATATTTCTATTAATATGTCACAGTTTCAGACATTTCTTTTACTTAGAAATCTGTTTGGAGCATTTTGAATGCTCTGTTTCATATTTTCTGAATAAGAAATCATTTGAACAAGTTTTAATACCTGAAATTCATTAATGACCTGTTTTGTGAGTTATACGTGCAGTAGGGATGATTCAGGCCTGTATATTCCTCCAGTCTTAACTGAGTGCCTCTAAGTCTTGAAACTGGAGAATCTGGATCCCATTCTGGCACCATGTCACATGTCCCTTTCTAGTATAGATGACAAAAAAGTGGGGTAGTTCATTTATATGCTTTATTACATAGAAACACATCATGCACTAACATTACAAAATATAAACAAACTGATTAACTGACAGACTACATAGACATACATGTTTAACAATAGCTTACTACAAAATGGCAGTCAGCCACGCAGGTGCTAAGTATTTATACACTTGTGAAAGCCCCTGGAAAGCTTCTTAAAGGAATACATACATAAATATTGATCTACAATAAGGGAGTGAATTTTCACCAACCCTATCTGCTAAAGGCTCGCTATCTCTGTGGGGTCAATGTGTGTGATACCATTGGCCACCAGTTCTGGTCCTATCCTTTAGGGATAGCTGTAAAATACCTTATGGTTATCCTTGGCAGTACTTGCTTGGTTTCTCTCAAAGATGCTTTTTAATGATTTGATAAGTTGTCTTATTTGCCTGTAAGTCCAAGGAGGATGCTTTTTCCATTGTTGAGTCCTTGTCTTTGTTTTCTTGGACAGCAACTTTTTGCATTTATTGTAGAGTTTGATGCTGGAAGTCCACCATGGCAGCTTGATTTTACTTGGGGCTCTGGCTTCGATTCTATAGTGTAAGCTCTAGTGTAGCTACCACTTTCAGCTTGGTGTGGTGCTTGGATTGCATTTATACCTTTACCTAGGAGGGTGTAGTTTACCTTGGTGAAGTTTTTTAGTCTGATTTCACCCTTTGTGAGTTCTGGTGTTAGTGTCAGTTCGAAGGAGACTGATCTGTGGTCAGTTTTAACTAATGAAGGTCCAACAATTGCAGCAGTGCACCTGTCTGACATGGTGGTGAGGACCAGATCTAGAATGTTTGTTCCTCTTCTCAGCCTATGGACAATTTGCTCCAGAGCATTTTAATTCACAAAGTCAAGGAACTTTTGTGCTAGTGAGTTTGGTCTAGAGTAGGTTTCCCAGTTGATGGTGGGATAACTGAAATCCCCCATAACCAGTGTGCTCAGTAAAATTTGAATTGTCTTCAGTTTGGTTAAGTAGGCTTCATGGGTGTCATGACCCATCGATGGGGATCTATAACTGGTTAGGACTTGAATGGGGGTCGACAGATGCATTACATTTGAAGAATCACAAGATGTTTCCCATATGTGTCCAGTATTTTACTTCAGAAACTGGCTTTAACAAAAAACGTTTTGACTTTGTTGAGCTCAACAATGAACATTCGACTTCTGTAGCGAACATGATATCTCAGATCTTGGCTGAAATGGTCTTGACATCGTGCACATATCATCATATTCAGCCAATAATACCAGTGTCAATTACAGGCACAAACAATCAGTCTTCACAGAATTGCTGAAAAGAAACAACAAGATCATCAAAACTAACTGCAGCACACACGTGATTCATAACCTGCTGAAGAAGGTATTTGATGAATTGGACTGTGACATTGAAACAACGGTGATGTCTATTTATAGTCACTTCAGCATATCAGTGAACCACAGAATGGACCTGCAAAAGTTTTTTTGAATTTGTGAACTTGGAGTTCCACAAACTGTTCAGACATTTACCAACCAGATGGCTCTCTCTGGGTCCCACTGTCAATAGGTTATTGGAATCTTGGCCCACAATCCTTTTGGATTTCATTTCGCTAGGCAATGAACTCCCTAAGAGCGTTTGTGCAAATCTGGGCATAGAAGACGACACACATGATCATGAACTGGTGAAGACTAACACCAAAAAGCTTACTTATGCTTTGTGCAAAACATCTGCAGTGTTTTTGAATTATCTGTTCAGAATGTGAAGCGGGAAATTTTATATTCATTGAGGTGTTTCCTGTAATCTTGGACTTGAGAACAAAATTTGAATCATACAAAGCAGATACGATTTTTTGGATCCAAAATAAATGTTGTTCTTGGAAATGAAGATATGCATATATTCCAAGCATCTATCATGGAAAATCTTTGCACTGCTCTCAAAAAGGGTTTGATGTACCTGAACAAGTGGTTTAATTTCTCAGAGTCAGAAGATGGTATCTCTTTTGCACTAAGCTCCTTGTCATTCAACAAACCACCAGAATTTAAACATAAAATCTGCCTGCACTGCCATGGGCTTATTGCAGGAAGTAGACTACTTGGACACATTGTACCATATTTCTGCACTACTAAAAAAAAGTTTGACATGCATTTTTGCTGATTTGACTCTGACATTACCATGTGACAAAAGGCAGAATTTTTTCAGTGTGGGCTGTACTGCCTGAAGCATTTCCAGTTAACTTGTTTAATGCTATGTCAGTCACGTTGTCATTGCTTGAGAGGAATGCCTTTCTGGAAAAAGTTTTCTTGTTGATGAACACCAAGTAGAGTTTGGAATGAAACAGAGCCATCGTTGCTTTGGTGAAAGCCAAACTGAAGGTGTTCCTGAATTACAGCATGGCCTGCAGTGACTTTTATGAATTTGTCTTGCATGATGACAAGCTGCTCTTAACAGCAGGTAGCAGGGAGAAATATTATTGGAGAAAGTGCCCGATGACTTTGAGTGAAACCATACCAAAGAAAAAGTCTTACTTAATGCCATTAGGTATAGTATTATTTTTTCACTTGTAGTTCTGTTTGTGGTTCCCTGCATGTATTGTTGCTGTTAGCTGTTTTCATATTTATGGATATTACTATTTTTATGCCACGGTGGTACAGCGGTAGCATTGTTAGCTCACAGCAAGAGGTTCTCCTGTTCGATTCTCGGCTTGGCTTGGGAGTGCCTTCTGTGTGGAGTCTGCATGTCCTTCCCATGGTTGGGTAGCGTTCGAAAGACAAGCGTGCGTAAATGGGCATGCCTTTGTTGAAGGTTGGGCGTCGAGCTGGCACCTCGGCGTTTCGTAAAAATCTACTGGAAATCATTAGCGGACCGGAGTTCTGCTGTGGCGACCCCTTACTGGGAAAAAGCTGAAAGACAAACGACAACAACAACTATTTTTTCACTCTTCACTGTAGCATACCAGTCCCGCTAGGCACTTGGAGCAACATTCGGAAATGTTGTTGATGTTTGCTGCTTGTACTGTTGTTTGAATTATAGAGACCATTATAATACTAAACTAGTGAAAATTATAGATACCATTATAATACTAGACTAGTGGAAATTAAAGTATTAAATGGTTAATTATCTGTCTCAAGTTGCTGCTAGACCAATCCTTCCTGGATATGTTCATTGGCCGTGGTAGATTTTACTGTAGAATTATTGTTTGTTGTTTCTAGAATACCTGATATCCAATCCAATAAGCAAAAAAGCATAAATAATTTGATAGATATACATATTTTACAGCAGTTATGTAACAGTTTTGTAGTCTAGAAAATTGTCACAAAACTTCTCTAAAACATGCCTTTTATAACACAAAAATTACAAATTTTTCCCTGGGGTGATGCTCCTGTACCCTCCCCCCAAAAAATGTTTCCTTGCACCTTTGGTGCTCAGATACCTATCATCCTGGATTTTCTCTTTAAAGTGTTTGCAACACTAACTGGAACACAGATGTGATGTAATACCTTTTATTGGATGAACATAGCTTTTGCAGGTACTCAAGCTTTTGAGCATGTCATAAGCCCTTCTTCAGGAGATATTAAGTTATTGAAGTGCTTACATATCCACTTTTGAATATAAATTGCAGTACATCATTTATTTATAACTGGATAAAAAAGAGCACTGCTGAAAAATGTTAGTGTAGAAAAAAATTCAAACCATACTACACCTCGGAGATAGATGTGTGTGAATGTATGTGTACAAGGCAGAGAGACTAAAATTGTAGAAGAGGGTCATTCATCCTGTATGCATCAATGCATCAATGTGTACTGGACATTATTGTTAATTCACATTTTTTTGTTAATCAACACCTCTATCTCACAAAGACTGCTTGTTTAGATAGATTAGTAACTTAACAAATTATAACTTCTTGTTTTCCCTCTCTGGATTTAACTAATCTTCATACATATATTTTATTTTAAGATTTATTGTCTCAATAAAAGTCTCTTTCAGTGTTATTGTCTCTGCTAAATGAGCACTAACTCTAATGTAACGTGCTAAATTTTGATTTTTATAGCATGTCGTGTACCACTTCTACAGTTTTAGACTCTTTCTCTCTCTCTCTCTCACACACACACACACACACACACACACACACACACACACACACACACACACACACACACACACACACACACACACACACATGTTGCATTTTTTCTACACTAGCATTTTTCAAAATTTCTTTTTTCAGTGAATTGGAAATAAATGATGCACTTCCCTTTCTAGAAACAACTGGATATTTAAGCACTGTATTTAACATTAGTAACTTAACTGCTGATGAAGGGCTCATGCCAACTCGAAAGCTTGAGTAACTGCAAAACCTACGTATTACATCATATCTGTGTTCCAGTGTTTACGGCCTCTGTCTCAGAGTGACTAAACACTATCATCTCACTTTCGTCTTCTCAGTGTGGGTCTTTTTTTTACAAAAGGCATGTTAGAAAAGAATATCTTCACTTTTACTTTTCTCCTTATTGGCAGACACCTGTTGCATCCAGTCTTCTGTTATTTGAGGTTTCTGAATTACACTGAGAGAAATGGGTTTAGAGCTCTGAAAAGGTAGTATTTCTTAGTCTTTACCTATCTCTGTGAAATCCTTCTTACGGTTGTATTTTTTCCTCCTCTCAACACCCACACCCACCTTCTTAGAATTCTCCCTTTCTGGGGTTTTCTGTTTTAGCTTTATCTGGGATTCAGTTCAAATGTTATATTTTTCATTCTCCTAAATTTATTCTATAAGAATATGCTCTCTCACTAAGTGCCATTTTCTTCAAATCTGCTACTCACCAATATTCCCCATTATGCAACATTTTCACACTGCAGTGACATGTCTACTTTCATGCTACAAAATCTTAGGAAGTTCCTACCTTCTACTAGCTCTGCTCTTACAGGCTATACTGTTGCAGTAGGCTAGAATACCTTATTGTGAAAATTCCCCAGTTTTACCGATTTTATTGTTTTGCACTGCTTGCTATACTGATGTATCTCTACATATGATGTATATTCTTTTTTTCAATGTGTGCCTAGCCAAATTGTTAGATCTTTAGGAATATCTAGCAGTATCTTTGGGCTTTTTTTGTTTTCATAATGAATATGTCGGGTGGTTGCTCCTCTATTTCTAAGTTAGACAGAGGTATATCAGTAGGTGTATTTGCTGGCTAGTTCCCCTGCTCACACTGATTGGGTGAACTTACTTCTTGCCATTGTTTCTATAACTCTTTAAAGAATGGAACTTGTTCCCTATCATGTATCTGGATGGAGAGATGATTAAATCAGCAAGCAAAGGAGTGTAGTATTGCTGGAACTGAATTCATCCTCAGGTATTGATGAATACCTTCACGAGCTGGACCCTGTTTTTACAAAATCTCACCAATAAAAACCAAACCACCAGTCTGACCGGAAAATGAAGGAAACCACCAGCAGTAGCGAAAAATACAGTTTAATATCACTTTCGTCTCAAAAGACTTCTTCAGAATGAAATAAATTGCACATAGCAGCATCCTCTTATATATCAAATCAAAATAATTACCTAATAAAACAATCAATTACTTAAAGTGCACTAGCAAAAGGAATACAGTCATTTAAAGGTACACATCTAATAACATAACATAGACAGTTCATTTTAAAATCTTCAGTCTTCTATTCTTCAGAAAACATTTAATATTCACTTAGTCATTAATACCAGTTTTTTTTGTCAGCCCCTAACCTGAGCTACCACATAGTTTCTCTTTGTTCCACTTGGTCCTTATAGGACCCCCCCCCTTATATTTCTAACTACATGTTCCAAAACAGCAAGCAGAAACTTTTAAAAACCACTACATGTAATGGAGTGTTTAAATAGAGCTTATTGATGTTCCAAGTTCTAATACAATAATAGTGCTCTTTAATTCTTTTACTAAGTGGTCGTGTGGACATACCTACATAAAATTAATTGCACACAGAACAAACAGCAAGATAGAATATGCCACTAGTATTGCAATTGTATACACCATCAATGGAAAGTGTCCTGTTCAAACAGGGTAGATCAATATAGGGTCCCTCTAAAATAAAATAACATGAAGAACAAAAACACATTTATACATTCCCTTACAGCGTCTGCTGTTGTCAGGGTACTTTTATATAGAGTCATATCGTAAACATTTTTTTTAAACAGTCAGTTTTTTTATATACAAAATTGGGTCTATCACCTACAACTTGTATTAATTCACTATTTCCACATAAGATGTTCCAATTTCTAGTACTAATAGACCTGGTGTTAAATGCATCAACAGACATATCCAAAATACAAGAAGTACCAAAAGTATTTGTGTTAGTGTTGATAGAACTTAAATTGTTAACACCTGTGACTCCATGTGGCTATTTGTAAAAGTAGTAAAACCGTTTTTCAAAATCGGTGGAAAATCAGTAGCCCTTCTTGTTCTAATTTTATTAGCTAGTTTGCCAAGTAAATCTGAGGGGTAACCTCTAACCAAAAACATATTCTGTATAAAGCTGACTTCTGATTCAAAATCAGCTTCTTCAGAAGTCATTTGTGCAGCACAAATAAACTGACCCTTTGGTATGTTACTTTTCATAAATACAGGATGGTTGCTCAAATAATGCAAATAACTGTTAACAAAAGTCTCTTTACTATGTATTCCACTTGTGAAACAATTATTAAAAGTATCCCAAGTCAGGGTAACATCCAGAAAATGCACCGATAGCCCAGCATTCCTCAATACAAATTTTAAAAAAATCACTGGAATTATTAAAACTATCACAAAAAGAATGAAACTGGTCTATGCCACCTCCCAAGATAAAAAACAAATAATCCACATATCTGCCATAAAAATCTACATGATATTGCTCCATAATAGGTCTGAGAACATAGTAAGATCAGGCCAGAACAACAGAAATCTGAACATTCTGTGAAAATCTGGACAGTTGAGAGTATGCTCAGTAACTGTTTCTATTGCTTCTATACACCCTAGTGTGGGCATTGCAGCCAGTGCTTCTGCTATCATTTTTGGGCAACATACACTGTTGTCTACTACATTCTAAGACTTAACTTACTTGACATAATGCATTCTCCAACAATATGAAAACTGCAGTTATTACTACATAAAAACAGACCATGTACTACAGTAATTATGCCAATGATATGATGTTAGGCAGTCATTCCTGAATCACAGCTATAACATGATGCATTACTAGCCCATTGCAGAGCTACTGTATTTGACTGCCCATTCCTGGACTGGGACATCATGTGCACATGCATGGCCACTTTGAAGCCTATAGTGTCACCTGACAAAAACAGGTATCCCTTTGCATCTCACTACCATGCAGTGTCCTGTAGATGTAGCCATACTCACCAGGTTATGGTCCTCCTCTTCTCTCTGTCATGAGGAGTGGATATGGCCTAATTAGGTGCTGAATTTACCTACTGATGTAGCCAGGAAACCAATGCCTACCTTAAAGTGCTGCACAGAGACCACAGAGAGAAGCTGCTGGGGGACTGTGGAAGTGGTCCTCTATAAATCTGATGCCTGACCCCAGTTTACTATGCCACCAGTGACACCTGCTCTGGTGAGCAGTGCAGGTAAAGGTACAGTACTTAAGCAGGGTCAAACAAGACCTGCGATATCAGCAGGAGACAGATGTTAGGGGGAGTGAGTGATCTTACTGTGTTAAGCATTCTGCTCTTAGTTTTTCACTGTACATTCAGCCTGTCTATCTGTAGTTGTAATTACCGACTGTTTCTATGCTGCACTGAATCTTTTCTTTTACATTTTACTGCATCCAAGGAGATTGAAGTTAACATGTTACCACTGTAAAACAGGTTATGTGGGTCTGTCCCAAACCAGAGGCCTTCTAGTTATGAGTAGAAGTGTTCTAACAAAGAATAAATAAGTACAGTAGAATGGTACTTTAGCAAGATGGGAAATGCAAGGAAGCAGAGCTAAAGTGGTATTGCAATGCTGCCAGATTACAATGAAACGCCCCTACAGGCAGTTAAGTGACAAGCAGGTGAGGGGGGATGGGTAAAGGACAAAAACATGAGAATTAGGCAGCAAGAGTCAGTATCCTAACAATGTCAAACAACAAAAAGAAAAGTACGGCAAAGGTTTTGATAATGGTCAACAATAATGTGGTTCCCTATTGAAACGTCTGCATTTGAAATGCTGACAGCTGACATAGAGAAAAAAAAGACTGAAAACTAAAAGAGTAAATCTCAAACATTGCTCTTCTCCTTTAAAATTCTTTTTTACAGGGGTCAAGTCCCCCTACCCCCCCCCCAAACATATATATACTAATTCTGAGATCACCATACTTCAGAGGAAAGAAAATGGCCATCTTGGACTTAGTATAAGTAAGTGAATTTTTTCAGCCATTCAGTCATGTATACAACATTGTCCAAGTTAACCTTAAATGGTGTTCCTTTGTCTGCATCCTAGCTGAAGAAAGGATGGGATGGCTGGGAACAACACTGGGATAGATCAAGATGATGACGTAAGAGGAAAACTCCAGGAACTCAACTATTTTATTTAAAAAATAAATGAGGTACCTGGACTCTTTCATGAGATAGTGCTGCTATTTTTCTCTAAACCTGCTGCTATTTTTCTCGAATTTTACTTCCTCCTCTGTGTAGCTCACAATTCACCTCTAGTCTTCCCTTTTCTGTCATTCATAAATATCACTACCCAGGCTTCTCCATTCACTGCCCCCTGTTATCACTGGTATCCTCCTCTCAGTATTTATTTATTTATTTATTTATTTATTTTACTTGAAATTTGTTAACCAGGTTAGTCTGACTGGATAAGAAACCCTGTTTCAGCAGAGACCTGAGGAGAAAAGCTCAAATACATAAAAAACAAACAAAACATATACAAATATAGAGTGTAACAATTAGTAACAATAATGAACTCATATAGAATACCAACAGTAAACAGACTTCTAAACAAAAACTTAAATAGTTAAATACACAACAGAGATTAGGAGTGCAGTTAACAATTGGCAATTAACAACAAGGCTGAAATGACATTTGACAATAAGCAGTTTTCATATATTTAGGTAGATTGCTTTGGAACAAAATTCCAAACTACATTAGGCAGAGCCCCTCACTAACACTCTTCAAGAGAAACCTTGATGAGTGGATGGGTAACAGACAATACACCCCTGGGATCACTTCATTGGCCTTGCTTGACAGAGGATCAATTAATTAATCAATGGGGTGGCTAAAGCCAACACACTCTGGCTAGGCTTATAAATACCCTTGGGCAGATAGCCTAGTACCTACCTATGAACCTATTCACTGTAGGAAGAAAGAAAAGATATTAGAGTATAGTTACCATAACATAGTATTTCAGAGATAAAGGAAGAAAGAACAGGAAGGTGAGATAGATCAGGTTGAAGTAGGGCACAGGCAAGACCGTAATTTGAGCATGTAATCTTTTAGCATTTTTTTGAAACGCAAATTGGTAGTGGTAGCTCTTTGGTCTGAGGGAAGTTTATTCCAGGTGATAGCAACTGAATGACTTTACAGAAGTTTGTCAGTTTGTTTCTTGGGGTTATAGACTTCAAGGAGATCATGTTCTGCACTATGGAGGCAATGTTTAAGAGTATAGGGAGAGATTAGGGTGGAGAGAGCAGTGCAGAGGTAGGGAATAGATAGAGCAGAGTGAGTGAGGTAGAGTTGTGGAAGTAAGAGTTGCTTCTGAGCTTCTGGCCATAGAAGATCTTGTAAGGCAGTGCAGTGTTGGGAGTGGTAAGGAAGATTTGGAGCAAATCGAGCAATTTTAATGTAGGTGGATTCAAATTTGGCGATGAGGATGATTTGTAGATTAGTAAGTACAGGTGCAGCATAAAAGAGAGTAGGCAATAACAGATAAGCTTGTGCCAGAGAACATTTTGTGTCTTTACTCAAGTATTTTTATTCCTGTGTAATAAGCCTAGTTTTTGGTGAGTTTTGTGATGGCCTGTAGAATATGGATGTCAAACTTTAGTTGCTTGTCAATAACAACAGCAAGGAGTTTAGTTTGAGTTTCAACTGAGATAGTAGTTTAGGGAGGAAGAGAAGAAGTTTTTTTTTTTTTTTTTTTTTTTTGGATTAAGAGTTCATTGCTGGTTAGACATTGTTCAACAGAAAGAAGTGAGGCTTGGGTAAGGGATAGAAGGTATAAAGATTATTGGTGTGAAGAAATGTGAAGGCTGCCAGCCTAGCTAGATAGAATTTTGTAAATAATTTTATGTCATTATAAATATGAATATAATCCACAGGCTTGTCCTCTTAAAATGTAAGAAAACTGTGTTAAATATTGAACTTCAAGGATGTAACCACAGTGCACTCTACTAAAAGAAGGCTGGTATGTCAAGCATTGTATGACTGTTTGATCTCAAGGCTTGGAGACATAATGTCTGGACTGAAGAATATCTTCTATTGTTTTTAGACCAGAGTTAATTGCTAGATTTTACACATATAATGTCTTTTATTGCTGTAGTTTCCTGGCCAGGTGCAAGATCAAAGAAGTGTTAAAACTCTGAGTTTCTGTTAGTCTGAGAACCAAAGAAGAATGATGTAATCTAAAACGAGTCGGCAGTGATGTATTATTTTTAAGCCTTTCTCAAAGAGGGAGAATCAGAGAGCAGTTTGGATTTTGCTGAAAAACATCACACACCAGTACTCTGCCTTTGCTTTATATGTAAATTTATTTAGAACTGTGATTGCTCTTAGATAGGAATTTAGTCAAATTTAGTCTATTTGTTTTCTATATTTATGTCAGACTATTCTACAGTATTATTTTAAGCATTTTCATGTGATTTATGAACTCTTGACTAGCACTGTGTTGAACTGAGATTTGTCTTGTGTTATGTTTTTATTATTTATTATTAAATGTTTAAACCTTTCAACTGTGGCTGTTTTGTGTAGAGATTTAAGCTCTAGAGTACATTGCATGTATATAGTGATACTGTACCAAGCCACTCGAAATAAGCCTTGCTGTTCATCACACTTCCTATTTGGACGGAATAAATTGGACACCCTTTGGGAAGGGCCTTAGAGTAGCTGATAAGAAGGGGTCCTGGTGTCAGTGATTTCTACCTTATACTCTGGAGAGAAGGGGGCATAGCTGGAGAACCTGTGCCAGCCTTCTCCAGGACTGTCTGTATGTTTGTATATAACTCGTATCTCAAAGTGTGTGTGTGTGTGTGTGTGTGTGTGTGTGTGTGTGTGTGTGTGTGTGTGTGTGTGTGTGTGTGTGTGTGTGTGGATTTATTTATGTATGCATTTTTCCATTCTTTGGCAGAGGGGGATAGGATAGCATTGAAGCAATAGTTGGAGAGGTCTGTAGAGTTTCCTCCTTTGTGGAGAGGAATAACATAAAATTTCTTCCACATTTTGTATACAGTGTTTTCAAGGATGGATCAACTGATAAGTATGGAAAATGGGTAGGCAATGGTATTAGCAGAAATTTTGAGAAATATAGGGGGTAAGTTGTCAGCAGAAGGGCATCATGGTTTAAGTTTAGAGAGAAGTGTTCAGATATATACAGTGGGGGTAGGTTTCAGAGAGAAGGTGGAGGTGGGGTAGGTGGGAATGGGATCAGTAGAGGAAAGATTTGTATTTTTATTTTTAGTAAAAGTTTTGATAGAGACAATGAAGGAGGTGTTTAGAAGAGTAACAGCATCAAGGTCTGAGCTATTTGGACATAAAGTAGGTGTAGTAGGCTTACCTGGATAGAGGAGCTTATTAATACTGCTCCAAAATAATCTGGGGTTGGATTGAGGGTTATTTAATAGTTTATAATAATACAGTTTTTTATTATTGTCAATATGTTTTTGTCATGGTTCCTGAGTTATTTATAAGTTTGAAGATGGGTTGGCAGATTAGTTTTTTCCAGATCTTCCAAATGTCTCTCTGTGTCATAAGGTTAAGAATGAGTTGTGATAGCCAAGGTGAGTAGTTAGTTTTTAGTCAAATTTTTCTGATGGAGGCCAAAGAGTTTAAAGTATTAAAGATTTCATTGAATTTGGAGAGAGCCTCATCAAGAGGAAGGCTGTACAAGAAGGACCAGTTAAAAGAAGAAAGTATATTGTTGAACGTGGCAGGATTGAAGCTGGACAGTTTGTGACAGTCTTTCAAATGTTGGAGTCTACGGAGTCGAGGAGAATATCTATGGACAAGGATGGGAAGATGGTCACTGAGAGAATCAGGAAGAGTACAGGGATTGTGATATAGGTTTAGGTTGGAAGTGAGAATCCAATCAATAATTGTGTCAGTGTTGGTATGTTTATTATATTGCGTGGGAGAAGAGATGAGTTGAGAGAAGACATAGAGGTTAATGCGACTGTAGGGATAGGAAGAGTTTATCACAGTCCACTCGATATTAACATCACCCAAGATAATGGTCTCATAAGTGATGTTATCAGAGATCCAGGAGAGAAATTGGTCAAGGATAGGAATGTTATTTCCCGGGTGATATAAGATGGCAGCAATAGTGAGATTGTTGTGCTTGTTACGTTTACAATTAACTAAGAATTTCTGCAGGATGAAAGTTAGGAGGGGGTGTGGGAACAGGATAAAGTGAGACTTGTTCTGAGTATAGAATAGCTACACCTCCCCCTTATATAGAGTGATAATCAAGAATCAGAGATGTTTACCATCCTGTCCTGCCTACAGATCAAGATGTTCTTTACTAAACTCTTCCTTGCATTGTACAGTAAAACTATTTAAGCATTCTTCAAGTAACCCTTAATTGTTCTTCTGCTATATTCTATATGAGTTTCTTTCTACTGCTTTAGTACCTAACCCTTTCTGTAATATATCATCCCTTACACATTAGTTGAAAGGTATAGTCATTGACATGCATCTTTCCAAGCCAGAAATGAGCACCAGTGTCCATTCTGGAGTAATATGGACCCTAACCCTTGCAGAAAGATTGTCTCCTTCTGGGATGCCATCCATCCAGTTACTAGTCCCAAGGCCTTCTCCTTTGTCTGCTGCCACAGGTGTTCATTATATACCCAAGTCTCTCCTTCCTCAGTATCCTGGCAATGACACAAGCAATACAAGCAACACTTCTGAGTATGTTATCTTCTAGCTCCTATCGTGACATCTCTCTTTCACCACACTGTCTCCATGTGCTACTGCCTCAAATGTCTCCTCCTACAAGACATCAGTCCCTAAATACACCACAGCATACACCCAGCCCTCCTCTTGGTATCTATCATGATCATTTTCTCCAGTGTTTAACTAAGTCTAAATGCTGATACTAAATTTACTGAAATCTGGTAAGTGCAGTATCATTTGCAAAACTCTTAATTTGTTTTGTAAGTGAATCTGTAATAATTAAAAGCCTCCTTATATTAATTTCTTTTGTCTTGAGTATATTAGCTCATGTGGATTTCTGTTCTGCAGTCATCACTCATGCAACAGATCATCATGTTAATTTTCATATCTGCCTTAGCTTATCCCTTCCCTGAGCTAATTCATTTAACTGTGTACTACTAATTTCACATGCTCTACACACCAGCACATCTTTTGATAAGGTCTGGTTTGGTTCTTGTAAAAGCCAGTCTCTTGTTTCCTCATTGTTTATATCACAAAATATCTGTTTCTTATTACTTTATTAGCTGATATGATGGACAGAAGGAAGGTTGGTATATTGTGTGTGCAAGAGACCAGATAGAAGGGGAGCAAGGCTAGGTGTATCGGAGGTGGGTTCAAATTGTTTTATCATGGTGGGGATGGGAGGAGAAATGGCATAGGAGTTATCCTGAAGGAACAGTATGTTAAGAGTGTTTTTGATGTGAAAAGAGTGCCGGATAGAGTGATGTTTATGAAGCTGGAAATTGATGATGTAATGATGAATGTTGTTAGTGCATATGCTCCACAAGTTGGGTTTGCGATGGATGAGAAAGAAAAATTTTGGAGTGAGTTGGATGAAGTGGGGATGACTGTACCCAAGGGTGGGAGACTGGTGATTGGAACAGATTTCAATGGGCAAGTTGGAAAAGGGAACAGAGGGGATGAGGAAGTGATGGGTAGGCATAGTGTTAAGCAAAGGAATGCAGGTCAAATTGAAGTGGATTTTGCAAAAAGGATGGACATGGCTGTGGTGAATATCTTTTTTAACAAGAGGGAGGAGCATAGGGTGACATAGAAGAGTGGAGGAAGATGCACACAGATGGATTATATCTTATGTAGAAGAGCCAGTCTGAACGAGATTGGAGACTGTAAAGTGGTGGCAGGGGAAAGTGTAGTTAGGCAGCATAGGATGGTGGTTTGTAGGATGACGTTGGTGATCAAGAAGAGGAAGAGGAGTGTGAGGGCAGCACTAAGAAATAACTGTGGAAATTGAAAAAGGGTAATTGTGGGGTGGAGTTCCAGGAAGAGTTAAGACAGGCACTGGGTGGCAGTGAAGTGTTACTGAATAGCTGGGTAACTACAGCAGAGCTAGTAAGGGAGATGGCTAGAAAGGTGCTTGGTGTGACATCTGGAAAGAGGAAGGAGGACAAGGAGACCTGGTGGTGGAATGAAGAAGTACAGGAGACTATACAGAGAAAGAGGTTGGTGAAGAAGAAGTGGGATTGTCAGAGAGATGAAGAAAGTAGACAAGAGTATAAAGAGTTGAGGTGCATGGCAAAGAGAGAGGTGACGAAGGCTAAGGATAAGGCGTATGAAGAGTTGTATGAAAGGTTGGACACTAAGGAGGGAGAAAAGGACCTGTACCGATTAGCTAGATAGAGGGACCGTGCTAGTAAAGATGTGCAGCAGATAAGGGTGATAAAGGATAATGAGGGAAATGTACTTACAAGTGAGGAGAGTGTGTTGAGCAGATAGAGTACTATGAGGGGCTGATGAATGAAGAGAATGAGAGGGAGAGAAGGTTGGATGATGCAGGGATAGTGAATCATGAAGTGCAGTGGATTAGCAAAGAGGAAGTAAGGATAGCTATGAAGGGGATGAAAAATGGAAAGGCTGTTGGTCCAGATGACATACCTGTGGAAGCATGGAGGTGTTTAGGTGAAATGGCAGTGGAGTTTTTAACTAGATTGTTTAATGAAATCTTGGAAAGTGAGAGGATGCCTGAGAAATGGAGAAAAAGGGATTTTGGTACCAATTTTTAAGAATAAGGGTGATGTGCAGAGCTGTAGTAACTACAGAGGGATTAAATTGATCAGTCACAGCATGAAGTTATGGGAAAGAGTAGAGGAAGCTAGATTAAGAAGGGAGGTGATGATTAGTGATCAGCAGTATGGTTTCATGCCAGGAAAGAGCACTACAGATGCAATGTTTGCTCTGAGAGTGTTGATGAAGTACAGAGAAGGTCAGAAGGAGTTGCATTGTGTCTTTGTGGATTTAGAGAAAGCATATAACAGTGTGCCTAGCGAGGAGTTGTGGTATTGTGGTATTGTATGAGGAAGTCGGGAGTGTCAGAGAAGTATGTAAGAGTGGTACAGGATATGTGCTAGGGTAGTGTGACAGCGGTGAGGTCTGCGTTGGGAGTGACGGATGCGTTTAAGGTGGAGGTGGGATTACATCAAGGATCAGCTCTGAGCCCTTTCTTATTTGCAGTGGTGATGGACAGGTTGATAGACGAGATCAGACAGGAGTACCCGTGGACTATGATGTTTGCAGATGACATTGTGATCTTTAGTGAGAGTAGGGAACAGGTGGAGGAGACCCTGGAGAGGTGGAGATATGCTCTAGAGAGAAGAGGAATGAAGGTCAGCATGACTAAGACAGAATATATGTGTGTGAATGAGAGGGAGGATAGAAGAATGGTGAGGACGCAGGGAGTAGAGGTGGTGAAGGTGGATGAGTTTAAATACTTGGAACCAACAGGTCAAAGAAATGGTGAGTGTGGAAGAGAGGTGAGGAAAAGAGTACAGGCAGGATGGAGTGGATGCAGGAATGATTCATGACAGACGAATACCAGTAAGAGTGAAAGGGATGGTCTACAAGAGGGTAGTGAGACCAGCTATGTTATATGGGTAGGAGACAGTGACACTGACAAAAAGGCAGGAGTCAGAGCTGGATGTGGCAGAGTTGAAGATGTTAAGATTTGCACTGGGTGTGACGAGGATGGACAGGATTAGAAATAAGTATATTAGAGGGTCAGCCCAGGTTGGAAGGTTTGGAGACAAAGCCAGAGAGGCAAGATTACATTGGTTTGGACATGTGCTGAGGAGGGATGCAGAGTATATTGGGAAAAAGATGCTAAGGATGAAGCTGCCAGGTAACAGGAAAAGAGGAAGGCCTAAGATAAGGTTTATGGATGTGGTGAGAGAGGACATGCAGGTGGTTGGTGTGACAGAACAAGATGCAGAGGACAGGAAGAAATGGAAACAGATGATCCCCTGTGGCAACCCCTAATGGGAGCAGCCCAAAGAAGAAGAAGAAGAAGCTCTTTTGTTACTGTGGTGACAAATGTATAACTTTATATTGTTACTTTACATTTGTAAGGAAATATTCTAAAGAAATAATTGTTATGCTGAGGTCTGTTCCCAGTTCAGCTTTTGAACTCCTTCCCTGTAAAGGAAAATTGAATGATCAGCTATACTTCTCACCTTAACTAATATTACAAGAAACATAAGATTGAAATCAATCTGCTACTTTTTGTAATTTCACCTTCTTCAAGATAAGGAATACTCTAGTTCATTTACTGCACTTTGCACTTAGAAATCTGCATACTTACGGTTTAATTTATAACTCAGCTGACATTAACAATACTCAATACCTTTTTAATAGATTTAACTATTCAAACAAAAAAACGTACAAATTATTAAAGAAATGAAAAAAAAGCAAATCATTAAGATGACAAGATCTTATATGTGGCAAGGTATTTCATTGCAACTTTCAAGTTTTCCTTTGTTAGCTATGAAACAGAACACATTTTCAAAGACAATTTAGGTAAAATTTTCAAACAAAAAGGCTTGCTAACAGTCAGACAGTATCCAAACAGAAATGGAGGGTACCAAAGTCATGACAAAAGGATGACGCCCAATAGCATCTTATAGACTGGACCCTCTGAGGTATGCTGCTAGGCCATAGTTACCACATATAATTGGTGCTTAAATTTAAGGGTATATATTTAAGTATAACAGGTCCACTGGCATTCAGTTGTGTTGTTATAACCAAAATGACTTGTGAAGGCATGTCATATTGTCAAGAAAACACAGAGTTACACTAAATATTAGAGCTTTCTAAACCATAATTTGTGCATTCTGAGGCAAAGAATAACAGGTTAATAAGACTGCATTTAATTAAGGGGAGTTCATGCAGCATTATTTACAAAGATTCGCTGATGCTGTAAAACTAAACCTTTTCACTAGCTACTGACAGATCAAAATGAAAGCAATACTTTCATTCGTTCAAGTAGGAAAGGCAGCAAAATAAATGCAACCCCTTTAAAAACCTTCTAAGCTGCTCAGAATTCTTTCTAGTATTGGAATCTGCTTGGCATTAATTGATTTCTGTGATCAATATAGAAACTGAATGACAAGTGAGGTCAGTCTGTAACCAGGGATGCAAATAAATCTTAAAATGAATACAACATAATGGTGAGGTTTAATGTCCAGGATCTGGGCTTATTTTATATGAAATTCATAATATCTAGTAGAAAGAAATACAAAAATATCTAAATTATGAAATACCACAAGTTCTACCGATGCATATAATTGATTATGTTCTTTAAGAACAAAGAGTTAATTATACTTCAGGAAGGAAGGAGACTATTTGGCACACCTTTTTTCTCAGGCACCATTCTAGGCAATGAGTGCTATGTTCTATAATAAAGAAAAAGAACACCATGTAAAATTAACACAATAAAGTTAGTATCCTGCTATACAGGTTAGAGAAATAACAGGTACATCTATATATTATCACTTAAAAGAGGCTCTGTGAGGACTCTTCTGAGATGATGTCTGCAACACTAACATTCTCTCTCTGTACACCATAGTAATGTATTAAATTTGCAATAATTATTTTGAGATTTCAAGAAAAACAATGAGAGGAAGAGGGATGGTGTGTGTATATGTGTGTGTGTGTATGTGTGTGTGTGTGTGTGTGTGTGTGTGTGTGTGTGTGTGTGTGTGTGTGTGTGTGTGTGTGTGTGTGTGTGTGTGTGTGTGTGTGTGTGTGTGTGTGTGTGTGTGAGAGAGACAGACAGACGGGCAAACAGATGTCTCAGATAAGTATTGATATGTATTTCTGGTGATGAAAAATTGTTCATTTAGGAATTGATGAGATGATAATAAAACCTAATCTATTATTAAAGAGTACTATCACATACTTTTGCAGGACATTTTTACCGAAGGCAGGAAAACCATGCATGGTACTCATAACACTCTACAGATAAGGTCAGCAGTAGTAAAGGCCAAACTCCACCCCAACTAGGTGCACATGGTATCACTAAGACAGAGACACTACAAAGCTGTCCATGTCTAATTATGTGTATTTATAGCTGTCTTTGTCTAATTCTCTCCATTTATGACTGTCCATGCATAATCCTGTCCATTTATAGCTGTTTATAATTCTGTACATTTATAACTGTCCATGTACAATTCAGACAGTTTATGGCTGTCCATGAATAATTCTGTCAACCTATAGCTGTCCATGTCTAATTCTGTCCATTTATAGCTGCCATGTATAATTATTTCCATTTATAAGCATAGTCTAGCATACTGTGTGTCATGTTTCATACTAATCTCAAAAAATACACTTGTCTTAAATAAAAAAAAGTGGTGGTATAACAGAGGGTTCCACAAATAAATACTAGGGCAAGTGACTTGCTTCCAATTCTTCATAATGCACTTATTTATTTATTTTATTTACACTTTGTTGAATAGGTTACTCCCACAAGGTTAATAGTCTCTTTTCAGGGGACAACTGAAGTGGTGTTCATGCAGACTATTGGAAATTTGCCAGGGCACCAGGAACTTCCCCTACTTGTTGTTGTTGTGAGTGGGACCCAATTTGCAAGAGCTCTTTCTGTTTCCATTCCAGGCACAGCAGTGGCCTGGAGAAACAGGGGGGCAGATGAAGAGAGAAGTACATAATGGAATAGTAAGAGAAATGGAGGAGAAAGCAAATATTGAGACTTCAGGATTCTGAGGAGACATTTCAAAGAAATCTGATGGGGAAGAGCAAGCAGATGATGAATGCAATTACACCCGCCCAGTCATGAAGGCTGTGGGATATTTTACTTAAAGAAATGCGGATACAGAGTGACCAAGAAAATGAAGGAGACCTTTCCCAGGGGGGACATTATGGAAAAAATACAAAAAGAGGATGCGGAGACAATCCTGAAGAATAGTGGTAAGATGGCATAGAAAATATAAGCAGAGAATGTAAAATAAGGCAAAAGAGGAGTAGCAGAAATGAAGAAGAAAATGAGAACTGGAAATATGTGGTAAGGTTTCAATATAAAGAGGGTAAAGAAATGGACAAGTACAAAGTGTAAGACAATTTAATAGCTCCTTTGGGTGTAAAAGCATATGAGGTAATAACATTTATTCTTATTAACAAAGGGACATTTTGTGACATTATACTTGAGACTGTTTTTTCAATGGATAATTTTCTTGGAGAATATGAAGAAAAGAAAGACTGTAACCCATGGAATATTTATACGGCAAAAGCATTTAACAGGGAAACAAAAAAGAAAACTCACAAACAATTTTGAACAGAGGTGGAAAGAGACACTTTGAAAGGACATTTGAAAACTTTAGATAATGAATTACCGGACATTGCAAAAGTTCATGATAAAAGGGGTTTACGGACTGGTAGATGCGATTGTAATAGTGTGTTAAAAACAGAAAGAGAAAAATTATACATACACCAAGCATGATAAATGTGGACAGGAATAGGGGTATTGTAAAATAGTGGGGACAAACCAAAACATGTTTTTTTTTGTGTGTGTGTGAAAAAGAAATAAGTAACTGTGATAAAATAAAATGTTATAATTGTGAGAAAATGGAACACAATGCAACAAATGTGAATTGAAATGTTATAAATGTTAACAAAATCGTTTTTTTATGGGTGGATTGCAAAAATGAAAATAGATGTATGGGAAAAAAAGAAAGAGAAGAAAATGAACAAAGAGAAGAAAGGTTACAAGTAGAAATAGAAGAAAAAAGAAAAAAATAGTAAAGAGGCCATAGAAGAAGGTTCTGAAATAGGTGATGAAGAAGACATAAACAGGGAGGTAGTGAATGAAAAAAAGAATGATTGGAGGTTGGTATAATGGTACAATAATGAAAAACAAGGATGCAGAGCACAGCTAAAATGTAATAACTATAATAAAATTAAAAAAGTCTAAAAATATATACATAGGACGAGCACTTTCGGGTGAAACCCTTTATCAAGTTTAAAACATATAAAAATGAGTAAGTCCTTAAAAAGAACATTTTAACCAAACATATTTCATATGTAAATAAGTCAAATCATACAAAAAATAATAATTGGTTATAGTAAAACATTTTTTCCAATCATACTTCTCATTAATTCTCTCCACCTATTGGTTAAAAAGATATGCTGAACAGCCAATGGCCGACACAGTAAATACATTCAATCATGCTGTGAATCAGCATACTGCATTACAAGATTTAATATGTTTAATTCAGCTATTGGTTCTGAAGCTCATTCCACAACCCAGTCACACTCAACAAACAACTCATTTCCTCAAACATTCCCTCAAATAATACTTATCAAAGATTCTTCCCACAATTGGTTGAAGAAAAATACTACATAGCCAATGCACAACACAGTTAATTCATCCATTCACAATGTACATACTATATTCCAAAACAAAATGATTCTCAGTATGGCTTTAAGTACAGCATGCTCAGCTACACTATCACATTCAACATCTAGCTCATTTCCTCTGTCAAACAAATAATGGTTAAAGTGTTGATCCACACCATTGGGAGAGAAACTGGCTAGGTGCAAAATGGCTTATGAAGAAAGCTAGCCTAGTAATTAGCTATGGGCTTATGAAATCATGAATCTAAGGAAAGGGTAAAATAAAAATTTTAGAGTGCTTTCTGTAAATGTGAATAGTATTAACCATATAAGAAGAAGAATAGATAATTTGGAGTGGTGTAAAATATGTGCTGTAGATGTAATTATATCAGAGGACACAAGATTTTTAAGAAATGAAGATAGATTAATCCCTGGGATTCAATAAACTCCATGCAGGAATAGCACTATTCCTGCACAGAGTGGTTCGTGTCCGTATAGCACAGCAGCGTGCCCTGCATATTCATAAAGGTGCACTGCTGTTCAACCTGCATGGACTTGAACCATGAATGAGTGCAGGGTGTGTGTTCAAGTAGTGCACAGACATTGAACACACCCCCTGCACTCAGAAAGTGCCATACAGCACTTTCTAATAGGATCTGGCATAATATTAGAGAATTACTCTAATACTATGCCAGTATTTCAGTGTCCGCGGACACTGAGATGACATAAATGATCATTTCAGTGTCTGTGGGCACGGAAATACACACAGCATCAGGAAAGCAATGCAGGTGGTGTGTGGCAGGTTTTGTGACACACCCCCTGCATTGTAAAAATGCCGTATGACACCTCCGCAACCTGCAAAAGCAGGAAATGTGTCCAAATGCACAAATAATGGGGGATAAATCCCTGAAAAGGGACACATCGTAATTATTGCCCTCACAAACTTAGAAAGTTGATAGAAAACAGGTCATGCATTAGCATGAATTACCGAAGGATAGAAGTCTGAAAGCAAATGTATACCAATATTCCCTGACAGCAGTCCATGTGGACAAAGTCACAAATAATGGGGGGGGGGCAATAAAATAGGGACACCTCTGAAAAATTGCCCTCACACACTTAGCAAGTTGATAGAAAACAGGATATGTATTAGCAGGAATCTCTGAAGGATAGAACCTGAAAGCCAAATTATGCCTTTATTTCCTGACTGTAGTTCTCAATGACTTGTCAGAACACCACAATACTCACTTAAATAACATAATAATATAATAATAATAATATATATATTTTTTCTAGCCTAAGGAATGTTTAAGTGCAGCTACGTGGGTGTGCACGTTATGGCCCTACGCTTACCATAGCTTAAACATACCATAGGAGATACATACAAATATACAGGTGAACTTTCCAAGCCAAAATAGTGTAATATTTGAGTCCCAGCTTTACATGCAGGTGTTCACAGTTCAAGTACCAACACAGGCAACTTATTTTTATATGGGAAAGTAGTGTTAAAATTATTTTTGTAAACTTAAATTATGTAGCAACTGTTTTTTGTCAACCAAGGTCGTGTAGCTTGTGTACAATGTAAGTGTGAGTGAAACCACCCATGTACACACAAGTTCCCCATACAGTATAGTCACACTCCTTGCCAATGTAAGGAAAGCACATAGAGGGATGTCATGTAAAGTATATCATATACACTTAATATACACTTAATAAATGAAATCAGTCCTCTGATATTTTTTAAAAATTAAAAGTGAGCGATGGCTAGTTTAACCATTTATAAGACATGAATGCTAAGCTGCAGGTAGCTCAGCTAAGTGGATTTGCATACAGTTAAACATTGCTCAATAACTTCCCCTTTAAGCAGTGTTAAAACCAGCTTAGCGGATTTTCACACTGCTTAGCAAAGCTTAACCTTTTCAAAATGGTCCAATGACAGCAAAGGGTAGGAATATTGCTCTATTTAAATGGCGCAGGAGGGTATACAGCCATAATCTGTTATAGTCCATCTGTGCAGATACAATGGCTGGCATAGGAGAGTGAGTGCTCTTTCGGGCGCAACGCTGGAGCATTCGGGAGTCCAGGATCATGGCTGGACTACTAGTTAAAAACCATGAGGAGAGACTGCTGCAGGGTCAGTACCAGGGCTCCCAATACAAAGCAGAGGCCTGGGACCATCTCGCACATGAACTCACCAGTGCTACTGGCATCCTCTGACTGGCAAGCAGGTACGGCATCACTATGCCGACCTAAAGCATAGGAAGGGAGCGCTTTTGGACAAGTGGATCCAAGATGGACGGACCCAGTAGTGTGCAAGTATCACTATCAAGTAGTAGCAAATACTAGCCTGAGAATGAGATAGACAGATATGCATAATGTGTGTTTTTCTCCCCTACAGCTGCAGCAGAGAGGGCTAGTAACATGGAAGCCCATGGTGACAGACTGCTGAGGCTGCACTGACAGGCTGGTGAGTACAAATCTATTTTGCAGGATTTTGTAAAAATAGCTAAGAAGGAGCACATTACTTACTGCTAGTAGGTATACTGTTACTGTGTGAACTGAACAAATAAAAATGTATGACTGACGAATATTGAAATACAATAAAGACCTTTAAAAACCTGTTGTGTTTATTCTGGTATGTTGTTGTAGACATATATAGAATGTATACAGGTTCTTCACAGCAAATAAGGCTGTGACAGAATACATTAACTGAGTTGCATCTGTGAACAAGCTGTTAGGAGAAACCGTAGCTGGTGTAGCTGTAAAACGAGATATAAATGAAATGTGAAATGTATACTGCACTAATCTCTAAACCCTGAATAGTAATATGTCAAGTATAAATGTGTGTACCATGCAGCATTCCCTTGTGTTAACCTTTGCTTTCCAGGTTGTAGTAATCCAAACAAGTAATGCACAGCACAATAACTATCTGTCATGCTTGCATCACAGAATTATATGTTCAGACTGTCTAACCAAGAGACTATTAGGCAGAAACCATTGAAACAAGAAACAGCAGGTTCCACAGTAGTTCAGTGTAATGGGAAATAGTTTAGTTGTTACCTTTGCACACCCAGACATGGTTTGAATCCAGGGAGTGGTACTAAAATGTGTACATATATACACACAAGGAATCAGGAATAAATGTAAAAACAGTCAGGTACTGTTAACAGATATTTTCCCCACAGGTTTTACAGGTAAGTAAATGTTGCCAATAGCTGTATGAAGGATATACTAATAAACTGTGTACAACTGTTCAGTTGTCCCAGCACATGGCTGCAAATGACAGCAGGGTAAGTACATACAATATGCACTCTTCCCTAATCATATCTATCAACTGTACAGATATTCACTGAATGTCCAGATATTTGTCTTAGATTTGTGGTCCATTTTACATAAAGTAGTGGTGCCATGGTAAATTTGTGGCAAACCATTACAGACTGAAGTTAGAAAATAATGACAGGCATACAAGTGTCAGATGTCATCTCCATCAGAAAAGCCATGCAAATGCAAAACCTGTTATTTTATCAACTTTCTTAGTTTGCAAGACCAATATCTAAAAATTTTCCATATTTAGGGTCCTTTGTCCCACTCTTATGTATGGTTTTGTCCAGATCTCATGCTCTAAGAGGTTGAGAGGTATATTTCCAATACATCTCTAAAGTGTCATGCTGTCTCAGCTATTGTTCATTGCTGCAAGTAATGCTGGACACAGATAGGAAACCAGTTGACGTATGCCTGTAGCACACTCACATAACAGTAGTTCAGGGTACCCCTCCTGTGCCAGATATGTAACCCTGATATGTACGAGTCCCCTCTAGTCATATACCCAGAGTTGTCACAGTCTGCCTCATACCATTCCAGGCTGACAGTTTAATAGGTATGTTTCTACTACAGAAGCTATGGCCATAGGTAGATGTAACATGAGGGCAGACCCATACAGTACTGTTGTGGAAAATAGAAGCATAAACAGTTGTTAATGGATTTTCTGCCCCCCATCTGCATCAATAATTATTACTCATATACTACAGGTATGTTATGCTGCAACCCAGTGTTGGAACTTGTATTATATTATTATTAATATGAGTGATTGCTTGCATGTTAACATATCCTGTTCAAATACCATTGTTGGTGGCCTGTTGCTGTCAATGTTATTGGTATGTTGTTACGATGCATACAATTGTTCCATTTATGCATGTGTTCTGTGTGCTATGCAACTGATTCAAATCTGTTTTATGGGGTTAATTGGAATACCCATGCATACTGTTATAACTGATCTTGAAATGGTCTGTTCATGACTAACCAACATATTTGGTAAAACCTCAACATCATAGCATGTTTTAGAAGGTAGATCCTAGCAGATCCATCTGTCCCACCTCATCTGGCTGTGGCACCAGGCCCCAGCACATCTGGTACCAAACCCAGATCTCCCTCGTCTGCTGGTCCTGTACCAACTTTGGGTGGAACCGCAGCAGGGGACAGGGCCCATCCCCACCTGGGAGTGGGAGAAGACAGGAGGCTGTCATCTGCAGTCAGGTCCAGGGTTTGGTGCGCAGGCCACCCCTCCTGTCCAACCCCAGCACAGCCACCTTTGGGGCCGTGAAGGTGCAGTGGTGACTGCCCATGGGTGGGGAATCTCAGTCCCACTGTAACCATATGGGGGTCCATGGGCTTCAGATTCCCAACCACCCTCCCCACCAAATGTTTACCCCCCTCATGTGTCATATACTGCCCCTATCTGCTGTCTTGTTTGTCTCCCTACCCAACCTACCTCCCCAGACATAACAACAATACTTACCCAACATCCCCCTCTCACCTTAAAAAAAAAGAAAAGGGCATCTGTCCTCAAAAAAATTATCGCCCCATACATAACTGTCCATTTTGTACACATGTCCACTGGACACATGTAATCTGGACCAATTGGCTTAACAACACATTTCTGTTGTCCTCACCTCTCTCTGGGGTTTGAGTGTCCAACTTCACCTCCAAATTCTGTATGCACAGCTGTTGCTGTATAAGAAATGGACAGCTATGGACCTTCCCTACACTTGTCCTGCACATCCCTAGCTATTTTTCATATTGTTTTTCCCTCTGTGTGCCACTTTTTCACCACTTTTCTATCACCCTCTTTTCTTTTCTTTTAAACAAATTGGCATGGGTGTAAGTGTGAATAAGCAGGAGTAAGCAAGTTTGCCCAATGCTAAGTAAAGCCAACACAGATTAAGCATCTGTACATTTAACCGTGTGTTGGCATCACTTAGCATCATGCAAGCCTGCTTACAACTGCTTAAAACTGCTTTAATCACTCTTTTTCCATCAGCTACTGTTCTGCCTAGCAACAAAATAATCAGCGCTGCCAAGTCTCAAACCCAGGGCCCTGTACACTGTAGTCAGAGCAATGTACTACTACACCATCTGAGTTGTAAGGATTGCTGATGGTTTTTCAAATATATCATGCAGTAGCGTCATTCAACAGTAGGGAAAAGATTGTGTAGAATCAGTCAAGTTTTGTATATATACATATACATAAGTATATATGTATGGAGATGCATATATATTGAAAATATATGCATAATATATAAATAGAGATATGCATATAAAATATACACACACACACACACACACACACACACATATATATATATATATATATATATATATATGTGTATATATATATATATATATATATATATATATATATATATATATATATATATATATATATATATATATATATATATATATATATATATATATATACTCATAACATGTAGCAGAGTCATACCTCAGAACCATACCTCTCAACCTCTTAGTGCAAGAAATCTGGCCAAAGATTATTCAAATGGGGACCATGGGCCAAAACTAGGGACATATTTAAACTATTGTTCTTATAAATGTAGAATGTTGCCAGAATGACAGGGTTTGTTTCAGCATACATGTTCTGAATGATGTGAGTTCTGAAACTGAAATGCATGTCATCATTTACTGACAGAAATCCCCAGATCATCACAATGATTTACCAGGGAAATAAAAATCATGAATCTGTGGAACAGAACAGAAATATGAGCAATAAACCTGGACATTCTGAAACAATCTGGCCAGTTGAGAGGTAGGCTCAGAATCACTTACTACAACAAATCTGGACCAAGCCTGACAAAGTGGGGTGAGAAAGCCATGAAAATAGGGACATATCTGAAATACTGTAGTAGATAAGCTGACACAGTTGCTGCAGTGACATCCTCCTGTCTGTCCTAACATATATTGACTGAAATATCACAAGTCCAACACTCATTTACTTCTCACTAGATAGTGACTTAAACCCTCACATCATCCCACTGATGTGTCAGAAATACACAACACATATGGGGGCCAGGCAACAGTACATCCTACAAAAATCTGGACATAACATCACATTAGGGAAACTACACTCAGCTGCTAAGCATGTCACCAAGCACCATCCAAACTACAGTCAGACTGACACAATACTAACCCAAATCTGTTATGGGAATTACACATGTATTTGCAAATATATTAGGTATTTGCAAATATATCAGGCATTCAGGGATGTAACAGTACTGAAAAACAGATACCAGGGTGAAAGTGCATACCCACAACTAATTCCACCCCAGTCACAGTGACATACTGGAAAGCCAGATGAACAGTACAGTATAAGGGCTGTGTGAACAAAAACATTGCAACATGTTCGCCACTCACACACTTCGCCTACATATACTAACTCAATTCAGTGTAGTATGACACCTGACCATGGTATGGGACATGTCTCAGTCTGCCCCTACAAACATATGCAGCCAATAGACCATCAGCATGCACAGGCAGATAGAAAAGGACCCATAACACATACATCTACGCCCCCTCCCTACACAGGCCACATAACATTGACACACTACACTGCTACACAATCCTGACAGTCTGTCAACAATTGCCAGAAATACACACATTTATACTGTTCAGAGTCTCGCAGAATGTCCAAGCTTATTTCCTCATATATAAGGCCTCTTACACATAACATGTCTGGCATTCTGATACATCACTGGGATGGTATCAGGAATGAAGGCACTAAATAATGACATACCCTACCTATCAACCTCTTACTGCATGATATCTGGACAAAGCCTGAATTACTTGTGGGACAGAGGCCCAAAACCAAGGGCATATGCAAAATATTGCTGTTATAAACTGAGACAGTTGCTGGTGTAACAGGATTTGTTGCAACATAGCTTTTTCTGAGGGATATGAAGTCAGAAACACAAATGGATGATACCATTTACTGACTGAAAACCCTGCAGTATGCTACTGATTTTCCAAAGGCAAAAATTGTCTGAGGAACACACCAAACATGAGAGTCTAAAATCTGGCCATTCTGAGGATAGTCCTACAGTTGAGAGTTATGGCAGCCACATAACACTGTCAGACTTAAAATCACACAGAAAAGCCATGTCCACACAAACCCTGTTAATCTAGCATTAATTCAACCGTATAACAACAATACTTACATTTTGTCCTTATGTCTGGAACATTCAACCCCAGTTTGTTGGGCTGTCTCCGCAGTTTTCGGTATAAGAGGTATTTCCAACTACCCTCTATGATGCTGTTGTTCACACACCTCCATGAAGTCCCCCTCACAGGCAAGAAAAAGGGGCAATGCCCACATGAAATACTCAATTATAGGAGTGTGTTGCCATGCCACTGGCTATAGGAATAACACCGCAACTGTTCTGCATGCAGTTAGCAAGTGGGGGACGCCAATTGGTTCACAAGCCATCAGCTGCTCATGAGCATCACCTGCAAAAGGCAAGCTGCTGCCTATGCAAAACAGATGTATACCCTACATCTGGGAGAGAGAGACAGACAGACAGACAAAGACACCAAACAACACATACTGGAATCAACCAACCATAATTGGAAAAAAGGTGTGTCAAACAAGTAAGCATATAATGGAATGCAGTAGGGGATATGTAATAATGGGAAATTGGAAGTAAAACAAATATGTCTCAAGACTTGCTGTACTAATATATTGCTGATCAGAACCTATGGCCATAGCATCTGGGTCTGTCTTCAGTGACATAGATCACAGCTCAGGCCCCTGAGTCACCTCAGGAAAGGATGGCTCACATATGACTACTACTGGAGTGTGTGTTGAACAATACTGACTGTGGCACTACTAGGCCAGCTACTGGGTTGTTGTAGATATCCATATGTTAATTGTGAATATAGCTATGATATACATGTTTGTCTCAGAAATATGAGAACTATACAGGGTATTTGCATAGTGAAATAATGTTGCAGATGTGTGTGTTGAACTGCATGTGATATACTGAGCTCATACCATTCAACTGTCCAGTGGTATGCACATTGACCATATGTGTGCTTCATATTCATAGTCATTTACTCATCGAGTAGTGTTATGTCTGGCAAATTATTTGCAACCTGTCAAGACTGACATTACAACATCTCCTTCTCTTTCTTTAGGCTGTTCCCATTAGGTGTCTCCACAGCAGATCATCTGTCTCCATTTTTTCCTGTCCTCTGCATCTTGCTCTGTCACACCAACCACCTGCATGTCCTCTATCACCACATCCATACACCTTTTATCTTAGGCCTTTCTCTTTTCCTCTTACCTGGCAGCTTCATCCTTACCTTTCTTTTCCCAATATACTCAGCATCCCTCCTCTGCACATGTCCAAAACAAAATAATCCTGCTACTCCCTGGCTTTGTCTTCAAACCATCCAAATTGGGCTGACTCTCTAACAAACATATTCCTAATCCTGTCCACCCTCATCACACCCAGTACAAATCTCAACATCTTTAACTGTGCCATGTCCAGCTCTGACTCCTGCCTTTTTGTCAATGCCACTGTTTCCAAACCATATAACATAGCTGGTTTCACTACCATCTTGTAGACCTTCCTTCTTACTCTTAATGGTACTCGTCTGTCACAAACCACTCCTGACACTCTTCTCCACCCTCCCTATCCTGCCTGTACTCTCTTCTTCAGCTCTCTACCACACTCGTCATTACTCTGAACTGTTGATCCCAAGTATTTAAACTCATCCACCTTTGCAAACTTTACTCCATGCATCCTCACCATACCTCTATCCTCCCCCCCATTTACACACATATATTCATCTTAGTCCTGCTGACCATCATTCCTCCCCTCTCTAGAGCATCTCCCCACCTCTCCAGGGTCTCCTCAACCTGTTTCCTACTCTCACTACAGATCACAATGTCATCTGCAAACATCACAGCCAACGGGGACTCCTGTCTGATCTTGTCTATCAACCTGTCCATCACCATTGCAAATAAAAAGGGCTCAGAGCTGATCCCCGATGTAATCCCACATCCACCTTAAACACAACTGTCACTCCCACTGCAGAACTCACCACTGTCACAATACCCTTGTACATATCCTGTAGCACTCTTACAGATTCCTACGCCACTCCTGACTTCCTGATACAATACCACAACCCCTCTCTAGGCATCCTGTCATATGCTTTCTCCAAGTCCACAAAGACACAACGCAACTCCTTCCGACCTTCTCCGTACTTCTCCATCAAGACTCTCAGAGCAAACATCACATCTTTACTCTCTTTCCTGGCATAAAACCATACTGCTGATTACTAATCCTCACATCCCTTCTTAATCTATCTTCCACTACTGTTTCCCCTAACTTTATGCTGTGACTGATCAATGTTATTCCTCTGTAGTTACTACAGCTCTACACATCACTCTTATTCTAATAATCGGTACCCAAACACGTTTTCTCCACTCCTCACTCATCCTCTCACTTTCCAAGATTACATTAAACAATCTGGTTAAAAAGAACACTGCCATTTCTCCTAAACATCTCCGTGCTTCCACGGGTATGTCATATGGAGCAACAGCCTTTCCATTCTTAATCCTCTTCATAGCTATCCTTACTTCCTCTTTGCTAATCCACTGCACTTCATGATTCACTATCCCTGCATCAGCCAACCTTCTCTCCCTCTCATTCTCTTCATTCATCAGCCCCTCATAGTACTCTTTCTATCTGCTCAACACACTCTCCTCACTTGTGAGTACGTTTCCCTCATTATCTTTTATCACCCTTATCTGCTGCACATCCTTCCTAGCTCAGTCCCTTTGTCTAGCCAATCGGTACAGGTCCTATTTTCCATCCTTAGTGTCCAACCTTTCATACAACCCTTCATACGCCTCATCCTTAGCCTTTGCCACCTCTCTCTTTGCCATGCACCTCATGTCCTTATACTCCTGTCTACTTTCTTCATCTCTCTGACAATCCCACTTCTTCTTCACCAACCTCTTTCTCTGTATACTCCACTGTACTTCCTCATTCCACCACCAGGTCTCCTTGTCCTCCTTCCTCCTTGTCATACCAAGCACCTTTCTAGTCATTTCCCTTACTAGCTCTGCTGTAGTTACCCAGATATTAAGTAACTCTGTACTGCCACCCACTGCCTGTTTTAACTCTTACCTGAGCTCAACCTCAGAATCACCCTTTTTCAGTTTCCACCATTTGATCCTGCGTGCTGCCTCACACTCCTCCTCCTCTTCTTGATCACCAATGTCATCCCACAGACCAACATTCCATGCTGCCTAACTACACTTTCCCCTGTCATCACTCTACAGTCTCCAATCTCCTTCAAACAGGTCCTCCTGCATAGGAGACAATCCACCTGTGTGCATCTTCCTCCACTCTTGTATGTCACCCTATGCTCCTCTGTCTTGTTAAAATATGTATTCACCACAGCCATGTCCATCCTTTTTGCAAACTCCATCACCATCACACCTTCTGCATTCCTTTGCTTAGCACCATACCTACCCATCACTTCTGCATCCCCTCTGTTCCCTTCACCAACATGCCCATTGAAATCTGCTGAAATCACCACTCTCTCACCCTTGGGGACAGTCATCACCACTTCATCCAAATCACACCAAAATTTTTCTGTCTAATCCATCGCACATGCCAGTTTCCAGCTTCATAAACATCACTCTATCCAACACTCTTTTCATCTCCAAAAACACTCTTGGAATACTGTTCCTTCAAGATAGCCCCTACACTATTTCTCCTCCCATCCACAGCATTATAGAACTATTTGGATCTGACTCTGATACACCTAGCCTTACCCCCATTCCATCAGGTCTCTTGCACACACAATATATCAACCTTCCTTCTGTCTATCATATCAGCTAGCTCTGTCTCCATACCAGTCATACTGCCAACAGTAAAAGTTCCTCTCCTCACTACCACACTCCTAGCCTTTCTCCTCTCTTCCTGCCATTTGAGCATTGGACATCCTCCAGGGTATGTCTGTGAATGCAAAGGCTACTGTGCTATCAAATGGCTTGTGTGTTACAGCAATATTAAGAAAGTGTCACGAATTTTGGCCCATCACCCCCCATGTATGTGTGGCATCCTCCAGATGTCCTGCTCTAACAGGTTAACAGGAATGACTGAGCAGCAAGAGTGTAAATAGAGTGTGCCATACTGACATAGAACAGAAATGTGTATCAGGTATTACCTGTGCACATGTATGTATGAATTGGTGTACCTGGCTGCCTCACAACAACAGACATGGGATGCAAAATGTCAGGTAAATAAGCTGTACATGTGTGTAATCTCAGTTTATGTGCATCCAACAGAGATAGAGTTCTACAGCTACTGGTTGTTGCATTGCCTGACACAGACATGGGTTCTAGAATAAGCATGATTATCAGGTTGAAATTGGAGAGGTGATCCAACTGTGTTATGACCTTGTGTCCATGCCTACTACAAACAGCTATATGACCACCAACATAGCTGTATGGACTCAGCAATACCTTACCTGTAAAACCTGTCTTCACCAAAGTAGAGTAATCCCCTTTGCTGGACAGCAGCAATACACAAACCACATAATCGGTCACTATATTGGCTGTACAGGGCAAAATAGAAGCAGGCACCAACTTGGCAGCAAGTCAACCTTTGTCTAAATGAGCATATAAAGTCACAGGTGGATTACTGTAAAGCTAACTATGACTACAAATTGAACACATCTACCAAGGGCAATCACAAGGCCATCTTCACATTTGTCTGCATTCTCACAGGCAACAACCCAACCCACCCTGTAATGGTGGTCAATCACACCACATACACACACACCATAGCTATAGTCAACCTGCTAGAGACAGATTTAGGGCAAACATCACCCCCATGGCTCACCAGCAGTATAGGTGGATATGCACAACACCCACACCCCTCCCCTCATCATCAGAGAGCAGGTGCATACTTGCCTAATCAATGTCAACAAAAGCATGTCTCCATGGGACCTGATAACATTCCTGTCTGCATTCTACATGAACTCAGGCATATGCTTCCAGCTCCATTAAACACTGTATGCAAGCAAAGCCTGAGCACCGTTGCCATCCAATCTGCAAGGAAGATGGCCACTGTCATCCCTCTACAAAAACGTGAATGATGAATGGTAGTTTATGCAATTTACTGGCCCTCATTGGGGGGAACATGACACATCAGGACCAGGAGTGCAATGTAGGTACAAAATGTGCTGATAGATAACAGGGGTATGATGTGGTTGTAAGTGGTGGCTAATAATAGGCAATATTGATGTGCTGGCTCTGTAAATAACTCTGGGCAATGTCTGTGGTCTTGTGATATGTGTCCCTGTTTATGTCTTCCAGGTGGCATGCAGCATCAGCCAGCATACACTGCAGAGGAGAATGCAGTTATCACTGATGCAATAATGCAGCACTATGCGGTGCTGTTCGGCTGGAGTGACACAATCTGCGGGAGAGCGCTGCCCTGTGGGATGACCTTTTCTACAGAGTGAACACTTTGAGCCACCATGGCTGCACATATGATCAGGTCAGGCATTGGGCAACTGACCTGATACGTCATGCCCAGCAAAGGGCTGCTTCCATGGCCAGGGACCGTGCTGCTACAGGTGGGGTCCAGCCACGCAGGCCCCACTTATGCCAACAGAAGAGCTCCTTGCCAACCTTGGGACAGCCCCCACACAACAGCCAGCTCATGAAACACCAGTTGTGGAGCTGGGTGGCACCCAGGCAAAAGGTGAGGAGCTTCCAGGTAAGGCCACAGTGCACATCAATTTAATCATGTTGCAAGCATACTGTCTTCTATAAAGTATCTAGATGCATATGTCAGTTCAAACTGCATTTGTGGGTGGGGTTTAGTAATGCTCACAAGTGCACATCTATGGTGAGGGACAGCAAATTGTGTACTATCATAGCTCGTACTGTACCTGTGCAGAAACCTAACATTCATCTTGTACCAATACCAAATGTGGGTCTGCTGAAAATACCTCTCCCCCACAACTACATAGGTCCCTCTGGTCTGCATGTGGGACAGCAGCCTGAAGCCTGTGAGTATGGGATTTTCCTGCTGTGGATCACCAGTACCCCAGGCATGTTAAGGTCATGCATTTGATCATGCACACAAATGTTACTCTCAGCCATTTTGTGATAGCTGCATGTTCACTTGTGGTGGGGTTAACTGCATTGCATCACAGTGGTCATCACAGGGGCCTATTTGCAGGAGATGTCACATATCTGTAGCATACCTCACAACCTGTCATTGCAAGAAATCTGGACAAAGACTGACAAAATGGGGGGATGAAGGTCCAAAACTAGGGACATATTTTATAAATTAGTGTTATACAGTGCATATAAATGGTATACACGTGCCTGTTAGAATGCCAGGTATTTGTGATATACAAAAATGAGAGCACAATAAAACATTTCCAAACCTTTCCAACCTTTCATGTGACCTATAGCCTCTACAATTCAATTGTAAAATAAGCAAATCTGTTAGGGGAACAAGTATGATACATAAAACTTAAAAGAAGCTAGATGTATATGTGTGCACAGGCTGAAGCTAATACTGTGTTGAAACAGCTTTCAATATTATTACAGCATTACATCTTCTTGGGTACACACCTGCCATCAATTATAAAGACTCCTTGATTAACAGCAAATAACAGTTAGCTGTCCTACTAGGATTATCCTAAATTTACTCAGTTGCCTGCTACAGCAACAGCCATAGTTTGCATACAGCTTATGAAGCAGCAAAGGGATCTCATTTGTGAAAGGTATCAGCCCAGAGAAGGGTACACACACATTTTCACAGCATTGCATATACCATGGAACACAGTGAAGACAGTCATCAAATGGTGGTGGAAATATGGGGCAACAGTGACATTTCAAAGAACTGGACATCCCTCCAAATGTGTGGAAAGGACAAGACCCAAACTGGTCATGGAGGCTGCCAGGAGACCTACAGCAACACTACAGAAGTTGCAGGAATCAGTGGTAAGTACCAGTTGTGCAATACATGTGCCAACATTCTCCCATGTTCTCCACATCTCTGGTGTATGAGGTAGGTTTGGATGATGGAAGCCTTTTCACACACTGAACAACATCAAGGTCTGGTGAATTTCTCAAGAAAAATACATCAGGTTCCCAATAGCATGTGGGGAAATGTGTTATAGTGTAATGAGACCAATGTTGCACTTTTTGGCCACAATACCAAAAGGTTTGTTTGGCACAAGAGCAAGACTGTGCATTACCAAAAGAGCACCATCCCATTGGTGAAGCATGGTGATGGCAGTGTCCTGCTTTGGGGTTGTTGTTCATAAGATGGAAGTGGGTCTTTAGCCAAGGTGGAGGGGATTAGGAACAGTTCAAACTATCGGTCCCTTTTGGCCAAATATCTTCATGTGTCTGCTAGAAACCTGTGGATGGGGAGGACTTACACCTTTCCACACAACAATGACCCACAACATACATCAAACTCTATAAAAGAATGTATTTACCAGAAGACAATCAACGTTTTGGAATGGCCCAGCCACAGTCCACACATACATCCAATACAGACTCTGTGCAGTGCCCTAAAGAGGCCTGTGTAGATGTGATGCCCTCATAATCTGATAGAGTTGGAGGGCTTCTACAAGGGAGAGTGTACAAATATTGCTAAGCTGAGATGTGCCATGCTGCTCCACACCTTCCCAAGGGGACAGACTGCTGTTATGAAATCAAAACATGCTTTAACAAAGTTTTAGTTTAAGGGTATGCACAGTCATGCAATTAGCCTACTGTATGCATTTCAACTTCTACATGTTACCTCTAACCAGTGTGTTTGTTCTTCAATTGGATTGCACAGGTTATAGGTCACATTAAAGGTGGGGAATACTATCACATGATGTCTGCGGTCTCATGTTATATATCAGACAAACATGGCATGTTAACAGGGGTGTGTAGACTTATAATATCCACTGTAAGCTTAGAAGGTTGTTAGTGTAACCAGTTCTGTTGTAACATACATGCATTGCAAGTTTTGAAGTGTGAGGCTCAAAATATGTCATTAAATAGTGACACCAGTCCTCATATCATCCCAGTAATGTGTCAGACAACACAGGTTTTATGACAACCAGATCAGAAATATGAGCCACACATGTAGACATTCAGAGATACTCTACACAATTGAGAGGTATGTTCTTTAGGAGATGCTACTGTGCTACACAGGTGAACAGCAATTATGTGTACATAGGTATAGTGTGTGCTACTTGAAGGCATATCATCTACTATCACTACTAACATATCACAGAGGTGTATATAAGTAGTAACATTAAGTGGAAAGGGCTGCACTGCCTGATGCAGAGGTCCTGTCCAGGGTGTGTATGTAGTGGTCTGACTATGTTGTGAATGTCCCCAGTTGGCTATTGTGAGGTTTGTGTAATGCCTGTCTGTCACCTCACCTGTATGTGTGTGTGTGTGTGTGTGTGTGTGTGTGTGTGTGTGTGTGTGTGTGTGTGTGTGTGTGTGTGTGTGTGTGCGCGTATGTAGCAGCAAACTGTATAGTGCAGGTATTAATGTACATATGTTGTCTTTACTCCACAGGTGGTCACGGTGGTCGCAGTCCCTCCCATTCAGAATCTAATGTTAGTGTCTCTGCACTCTGGCAATGATGATGGTCATATTCAGGCACAGGCTGTGTTGTCAGAGGCTGAATCTGTGCTATCGGTTGGCATCTCACAGTCATCCACAACATCCCTGCACACAGTCACAATGCTCACACATGCCCTGTCTGCAGTAGCCACAGATGATGGACAGTTGGCAGGTGGTGGCATGGAACTGGCCGGTATGATGACTATGGCAGGTGTGAATGTAGACACTGGCCACACCAAGAGTGCAGGTGAGGTCCCACACATGTGGAGAGACAGGAGTGCTTGCAGGAGGGCCGCTGCTCTTCAAGTTGCTGTCACAAGTGCCACAACAGGTGGCACCAGATGCATGTTTTGGGCTGTCATGGGTGCACAGGCAAGTAATGAATGCAACACCAGATAAATACTCAGGGTGGTGGATGCCACTCTTCCTGATTTATGTGGCAACATACGTGACCTTGTTGAGGCCACATGCCAAAATACTGAAGTCATGAATAGATGGTGGGGTGAGACCTTGGCAATCCTCGACCATGGCATGTCTGTGCTGAAGTGTGTGGTGGGAGATGGGCATTGGTCACGTGGATGTAGGTCAGCACCAACATCAGCTGAGAGTCTACGGGATCACGCACCCTCACACTCCCATAGTAGCAGTGACACCAGCACTACCAAAGGTGGGTTGCTGTCCACATCACAACAGAGTGGGCCATGGGCACTTGGTCCTTGCCAGTCCCATCAGGGACAAAGATCCAGCAGAAAGCAGTCAACATCTGAAAGCAGTACTGCATCTGGCCTTGGGTCTGATGGCTCCAGTGAGACCCCTGGCAGGAGCAGTTCACGTGTCCATGTCCAGAGATGGTGAACTGGACACCCTGCCATTTATGGTCCACAGCTGTCCAACATTCCATTATGTAGGGCAACCACATGGTGTGAGTGTGTGCATACATACACACACTCATCTGTAGCACAGGCAGGTCACCTCCAGACACACACAGCACCTCTGCACACCCCATCTATAGGATACTCATCCAAACACACACACATGGATGTCAACTGTATGGCCCAGCCTAGGCATCTGGCAAACCCACACTACACCCTGTGCATATGATGATACCTGTGCACATCCCTGCCATCCACACCAGCAATGCAGGGACAGGCTAATATGAGTCTGATGCACAGGGTGAATATAGTACAGTGTAATTATGTAATACTGTGTAAGGTGCTGTCTGTTTGCATTTGTTATGGGTACACATAAAGGTGTATACACCTTATTAGCCATGATGCATTATTGCTGTTAGTACAACTGACTGAATTTAGTCTGACATGCTGTATTCTGTTTGTGTCCCAGGTGTCTGGTTGTCTGCTGGCTGTGGCCCAGCAGACATTACCAACATGGAATATGGCAGAGTGGAAATGTACAGCTTTATATGTACGTTTACCAGGTGTGTATGCATGCAACAATGTGTGATGGACACTGTCAGACAGTGTTACCTGGCATACATACTCCTTGTCACAGACAGGTTGCCTTCAGATATGTCACACACACTTGCCAGTATTGAGATTAGAACCCCTACCTATCTAGTTATTTCTACTAAAGTGTTATGCAGTTATCAGATGTGCTATGGAGCTTATATGAACTCACCTTGTCCCAAGGTACTACTAAGGTGAATGACATCAGCAAGCCTTGTAAAGTAGGGTGATGGGAAGTGTACAGGGTGGTACACAACTCAAAATGGTAAAACTCACACATGATATAATTCTCACCCAAACACACACACACACACACACACACACACACACACACACACACACACACACAGTTGCCACTATTGAGATTAGAACCCCTACCTATCTAATTATTTCTACTAGAGTGTTACCCAGTTATCAGACATGCTACGGAGCTTATATGAATTCACCTTGTCCCAAGGTACTTCTAAGGTGAATGACATCAGCAGACCTTTTAAAGTAGGATGATGGGAAGTGTACAGGATGGTACACAACTCAAACTGGTATAACCCACACATGATACAATTCTCAATCCAAACACACACACACACACACACACACACACACACACACACACACACACACACACACACTTACTTGCCAGTATTGAGATTAGAACCCCTGCCTATCTAGTGATTTTTACTATAGTGTTATGCAGTTATCGCATGCGCTACAGAGCTTATTGGGGTGACAACTGTCCAAACGTGCTGATAAGGGGAATGACATCAACAGGACTGATAAAGTAGGTCACTGGGAGGAACACTTACCACAATACTTCTTCTTACAAAGATACACACGTATACACCCACACACACATTTGCTGGATCTGAGATTAGAATCCCTGCCTATCTAGTGATTTGTACTATAGTGTTACACAGTTATCACACATGCTATGGAGCTTACTGGGCTGACTACTGGCCAAAGGTGCTGATAAGGGGAATGACATCAGCAGGACTGATAAAGTGGGGCACTGGGTGGTACACTTATTAAAATACTTTTTACAAACACACACACACACACACACACACACACACACACACACACACACACACACACACACACTTGGTTCTGAGAGTACAACCCCTTCCTATCTAGTGTTTTGTACTACAGTGTTACACAGTTATTGCATGCGCTATGGGGGTTACTGGGCTGACACCTGGACAAAGGTGCTGATAAGGGGAATGACATCAGCAGGACTGATAAAGTGGTGCACTGGGTGGGACACTTATCAAAATACTTCTTCTTACAAACATGCACACACACACACACTCACACATTTGCTGGATCTGAGAGGGGAACCCCTGCCCATCTAGTGATTTGTACTATAGTGGTACACAGTTATCGCATGTGCTATGGAGCTTACTGGGCTGACAACTGCCCAAATGTGCTGATAAGGGGAAATGACATCAGCAGGACTGATAAAGTGGTGCACTGGGAAGTGTTGTGGGTGGGAATGGCCTAAAACTGTTTCACCTACAAACACACACTCCCTCACTCTTGCACACACAACTGTCACATACACACACACACACACACACACACACACACACACACACACACACACACACACACACACACACACACACACACACAGTTGCCAGTATTGAGATTAAAACCCCTACCTATCTAGTTATTTTTACTATAGTGTTATGCAGTTATCGCATGTGCTACAGAACTTATAGGGGTGATAGGTGTCCAATGGTACTTCTAAGGTGAATAACAGCAGAAATAGGGCAATGTGAAGTGTACTGAGTGGGAACAGTCTCCTAATACTCAGATCTACAGAGACACACACACACACACACACACACACACACACACACATGCAGGTGATGTGATATTATAAACCCAACATCAGCACTATTACGCAATGGGGATCACAGTTTATGCTGGCACATGCAACTGTTTACAATTGGTATGACACTGTCCAAAGCAGGACATCACTATGCCATTCAGGGTATCCATGTGTGTAACTCACTCTGTTTGTGTCTGCCTGTGTGTCTCTCTCTATCACTGTCTGTCTCTCACCTCCACATCTGTGTGTGTATGCTTGACATATGTTGTTAGTTGTTTCACACACATATATGTGTGTGTGTGTGTGTGTGTGTGTGTGTGTGTGTGTGTGTGTGTGTGTGTGTGTGTGTGTGTGTGTCTGTATGTATCTCACACAACAAATGCAGATATATCACATATGGGCGACCTACAGCTAGCTGAGGATAATCCTGTCTGATATGTGTGTGTGTGTGTGTGTGGGGGGGCAGTTAAGGTATACATAGCTGTCTGTATGCACAGACATATATACACAATACAGTCATATAGTCCGATGTGGGTTCCAACATGTTCTGTAATTCTCAAAGTGTAGGAGCATGCCCAGTGTGACCCTCTATAGTGTGGGACTCCATTCCAGAGATAGGTGTACTCCAGTCCAGGGCTTTGTGTGCTACAGTCATACCCCTCCAATGTACACAGGACTTTCCTCAGGGTACTGTTTTTTTTAGCAGACATATTCTGACATATCTGTAGTCTGACACTGCAATGCATTTTGTCACTACCCAGACATCCTCAGATCATCACAGTGTGTTACCAGAGGAATACTAGTTGTATGATGCATAGACCAATATTATGAGGGCAGCTATGTACATTCTTGCCCAACAAGGCCATTTGTGAGGTTTGGCTACAGCCAGTTGCGTGATGACACACTGTGTAAACAGTCCAGTGACTTGGTGACATACTGGCTGGGGACTCCTGCTTATGTGGTATCTTTCTAACCTGAGATTTCATATCCTTGTGTGGCCATATCTCTCACCTGTACATTTTTTTGGCAGGTTGTCCAGGTGTTTGGCTAGAGGTTTCATCCTGTCTACGTAAACTTGTGTTTTTATGGCAAGTTAGTTACATATAAATGAAGAGTAATGTTACAGAATAATGGTAGACATTACTGTTTCAGACTACATAACCTTCAGACAATTCCTACTACTGTAAACCCCTCACCCTACAACTTTCTCAGTATGTAAGGGTGATTATTTACAACACACGTGCCTTTGTTCTACTTTTATTTCTGCCCTTGTCCAGACATCTTTCTGTCAGAGGTTGGGAGTTATGGGTGTGGGTACAGAGGTGCATTGTACTGTGCAGGCATGTCCATTATATGTAAAAGCAAACATTAGAAAAAAGGATTATTGAAATTAACCACTTTGAACAGTACCAAAAAGCACTTATATTCACAAAAGCCTTAGCACCTCGGCTACACATCCTTCAAGGTGTCCATTATATGTGTAGTATATTCCACATAGCACTATGACTTCCAGGTATGGCAGTGGCAGAGCAGTGGGTGTCACTGACATGCATAACAGCTGGCACTGTAGTTATCTGCATATGGCCCTGTCAAAACAGCACTGCACCTAGGGCACTGCAAGACAACTGCCAGGAGAATGTGCTGGCCAGATCTTGCCAGTATTAACCACACAAACACATAGCTCATTGACCACTGCATATTGTGGACAGGAAACATGTTTACATGTGTATTGGTACAGCCCTACCAATGTGTGCTATGCTGCTATTTCACTGCAAACATACATGTTATTGCATTTCTGTGGGTATATGGGGGGGGGGCACACCTGTCAACTGTACACATTTGCACACTATGCTGATATTTTTTTTACATTTTGGTTCCATTTACCATACTATTGTACCCTGTCTTGGGGACTAGAGGCATATCAGTAGAGAGCACAGGTCAGATGGTAATGGCATACATTTGTGTTTCAGACTCACTGCAACTGCAAATCCTGATGTGCTATCACTGTGTGAGTCTGTAGGGGGGTAATTCAACATTGCCACCATTTGTGTGCCTTTACCAGACATTTATCTCCGGTTTTCTACAACTGACTTGCTGTGTGGGTGTGAGGGGTGGGTATGGGACCCCTACCTTGACATCCATGCCTGTGACCTATGACCCCCAGTTAGTTGTCCCCACACATATACGGCAGTGGGATTTGCCACCTTGGGAACTACTGCATAGTGTGAGGAGGCCAGTTTTGGGTAGACCTTTCCTAGTGTCCCACACAGCTGTCAGTTGGCTGATGCTATCCCAAGATGCCACCCCATTCCCTTCCATGCATGCAGCATTACCATAGATATGCTAGCAAAACATACTAATCCATTCATTTATTGTTAAGAAGACTGACTTATCTTGTGCCTGCAGCAGTTGTGAGGATGGTGATTGAGGGCTGCCTAGTTTGGATGCACACAGTACACTGCCTATAGATGGTAAGTTACACATAATGCGATGTGTGTATCATCCATTTTACTGTGTGTGTGCGAGTCAGAGAGAGGTGTCAGTCCCTGGGGTCCATACAATGTCAGTGTGTGTGCTGTGCCTCTTTTCCAAGGCATGAGCATACTGGGCATGCATCCATCTGTTTACAGGAGCAGGCTCAAGGGCCTCCTTCTCTGAGTCCCCCTGTGCCTGTGGGGACCTTGGCAATGGTGGTGGGCTGTGGTGCCCTTCCCCATGCTGCTCCTGCTGCAGCTGTTTCTGCAGGATCATATTGTGGAGCATGGCACATACTATGAGCATGTGTGCACATATGTCAAGGCAGTGGAATCGTGACTTCAGCATCCCAAACACACATTCTATGTTGATCCTGGTTTGTGCACATGCGTCATTATGGTGTTCTTGTGTGGGTGTGTGTGCAATTCTGATCTGTGTTATCATCCATGGCTCCAGTGCATAGCCAGCATCCCCCACCAGATGGCCATACTGGATGCCCCCACTGGCAAATGCCTGGTGCAGCTGTGATGAATGCCAGATGTGGGAGTTGTGATAGCTTCCAGGGCTGCCAGCACACACATTCATGATAATGCCCTGGGCATTGCACATGACCTGGCAGTTGATGGAGGGGAATCCCTTGTGGTTTATCTAGACCCTAACCTGTTTACCAGGTGGTGCTTTGATATGGATTTGTGTGCAGCCTCCAGTACCTCCGGGTATTCTACTACACACTGGAAGAGAAACATATCGCTGGTCCTCTCCTCATGGGTATTGGGAAGTAAATGTGCTCACTGGCATGTGTTAGCATGGCATCCAGGAACTGGTGGAGTACCCTGGATGCAGATGCCTGTGAGACTGCCATGATATCCACAGTAGGTCTTTTGAAAGTACCTGTGGCTAGAATTCTTAAGGCTAGACATACCTGGGATGGGGTCTCCTCTGTTGGCTCTAGGTCTGAGTTGAGGCTGGCACAGCTTGGTGATTTGCTGAAGTATGTCTCTATCCACCCTATAGTGCTCTACTATGTAGCCCCGGGTAAGCTACCTTGGGTCTGAACACTCTTCTCCTCCTCCTCAGTCTGTGGTGGTTGTCAGCATTAACCTCCTCACAGCCCTCAGCTTCTAGCACATACTGATGGATCAAAGCAATGGCAGCCCCTAATATTTTTCCAATTAAAATTCCTCCACATGTGTACACCAATGGTGCAGAATTTGTGGGAGAAAGCAGACTGTAAGGTGTTTACATAGTTTATACTGTTGTGCTGCAGATGCTGCCTGTATGATTGGCTGACTGATACATTCCACCTGCTAGTTATGTAACTTGTTCTTGTTTGCTTTTATTCTGCTATTTTTCTTTTTTTCCCTTCCCATTTCCACCCCTTTTAAGCCCCGAGGCACGCCATGCAAACCCAGTGCCCAAATGTAAACAGTCCTGCTATTTTCGGGTTTTTTTTTTAGACTGGGTGCGTGCCACGCAAACCCATTTAGCTAATGTAAACATGAAGAAATGGTCCTACCTGGACGTGAACACACTCTTCATTTCATGGAATAAGTCAATACAGCCTCAAAACATACCCCCTTGCTTAGCTGTGTTTAGCTAAACTTATCTGGGAGCCATAGGGCTCCAATGTTCTTACACCATGCATGACACAGCCCCTTTTCATGTCTGTTGCTCCTCCTGTTTACACAATCGTGTTATAGAACCTACACGGTTAGGTGCAGTTTGGTACTTAGAATATTTTTGTAATTCAGTATATTTTCCCTCATTTGCATACTCCACTGCCTTAATCCATAGTTACTGCACTACCACAGAGCCTTTCCCCTTAACAACCACTGTTCCCTGCTATTGTTTTGATTCTGCATGCCATAGATTATAATGACAAAATGCATATTTCCCTTGAAATTGAGTTTTCACAATTTGTTTTTTTTTTAATTTTTGGCACGATCCCATTTTCGCCAGGCTGCCCTATGCTTAAACAGCCTAGATTGGCCAAAAAATGTATTTTTATAAAAATGAAGCAGTTTTCCATGCCAATGGCCATATATTTGGCCATTGGCATGCCTAGAGATTATAATACATATGTTTATTTGAGCTGTCATGCCTCCGCTTCAATTTCTGCAGAAATGTATTCACCAAATACATTTTTGCAACTAACACTATTTTTGCACGGATGCCTGCTTGCTTGCTGAATCGACAATTCACTTCATTTGCATGGTTTTCACCAGCAAATGAGGTAATTAGCATTATGCAGTGGTGTCCCCGCAGAAATAGTATAGGCAGGCTTGTGCACGTCAAAACAGTAGTTTACTGGATCGCATGACGGCCATACTCCATGCAGGAGCAGCTACACTGTTCCTGCATGGAAAAAATTAGCTCATTGAATATTGAGGATAACTATGCAGAGGAAAGATATTCTGGAATTTGGGTAATGAGAGATATTGTGAAATACCTGTATTCTATAGAAGTACAGTAAAGATGTTAAATGTAGCTTTAGCAAAAATGAGAAGATTAACCATAGTACATTTAAAATGGAAAGAACAAGCATATAGAATTGTAGCATAATATGCTTATAGTAATTGTAAAGAACGGGGAAGCTTATTTCATGAGATTTTAGACTATGTATTGTTAAATATGAATATTATAATAACAGGATACTTTAACTGTGATTTAAGAGGCAAGACTAAAAATAAAGGAAATGACATAAAAAAAATGTTAGAAGTTATAAGATGTGGCAAGTTAAAACTTTGGGACAAAAATTCATGGACATACAAAAGGGATATGCATTGGAACTGAAATAGATTATTTTATAGTAGCAGACGGTTCAGTTTTAGGAGAAGGGGAGGTAGTTGAAACAGAATTTTCTGATCATCTTGCAATATGGCTAGAGATAAAGAAAACAAGGACTATATAAAAACAGGCAAAAGAGTAAAAAGGATAAACGAGAAAGCATGGAATAAAGAGGGAAAGAGTTTAAGAATACAGTTATGGAAAGATCATATTACTATGAGAACATTTTTATAAAAAATGTGTCTGAATGGTGGATGACATTTAAGGAAAAATATAAAAAAAATTTGTTTTTTTACAATGGCAATATGATGTGAGAAAAGTTGAGAAAGAAAAATATAAAAGCACATAAAGATGCATTGGAAGATGTAGAATGTAATGATAGAAAGTATTTTGACAAAGAAAAATAATTATATGAAATAAATCAATAAAAAATACAAGAATCGTTATATAAGCAAAGATATTTTTTACAAGGAAAAAGAGAAGTATCAAATTACTTAAGCAGAATAGTGAAGTACAACATGTGCTAGAAATGTTTAAAGAAAAATAATGTAGTGAAAAAACATAGAGAGTGAAAAAGTTAACAGAAAAAGACAAGAAAGGAGATTTCTTTAAATGATCTAAAGTATTAGTACAAGTAAATATAGATTTGGTTGGACCAGATGGAATAGCATATGAAATGTATAAAAAATTAAGGGATTGGCAAAAAATATATTCTAAAGATTTTAAATGAATGATTAAATGAAGGTTTTGTGTATAAAGAATTATGTAGTGGAATATTAAATTCATGTGGAAGAAGAAAGATAAAAGACAATTAGAAACTAGAAACTGATAATATCGAATAGTAATGATTGTAAGACTTTTATGGAAAAATAATACAAATGAGATTTGAAACTAAAATGGAAAATATTATGGAAAATCATATATAGTATAAAGAGGAAGGGTTGTCAAGAATTATTAATGATAGATAAATTCTGGATGATATTATGAATAAAAAAGAAGATGCAAAGATCATGATAGGAGACCTTAATAAGCATTTGATACAATTGGGCAGGAAATCTTATGAGTATAAATCAAAGAATATAACTGTGAAAGTTAGGAAATTATGTTTGTCACCCTACAGTAATAATAACGTAAAAATACTTAGGTTCATTGGTTGGTATTAGGCTATCGGCCTTAGGGCCTATACAAGCCTAGCCATCACAATTCCCTGGCTATTTCTTCCAAAATATTTATTTCCCTGGACCCCTGTTTAGCAGGGCGACTGACGTGATCCCCAGGGTGAATTTCCTATCTCCCATCCAATTGTCAAGGTTCCTTTTGAAGAGGGCCAAAGAGGTGCTCTGCTTGACATGTATGGGCAGTCTATTCCAGAGTCTGGGGAGTCTCTGGGTCAGGAACCTATCCCTCCAGCATGTTTTGTTCATTATGATGACAAGGTTTAGATCCCTGGAGCGTGTGGCTTTGAGGGATTGGGATTTCCTTAAGTGTAACATGTCCAACAGCTCTGGGTTTGACATGGCCTTGTATGTTAAGCAGAGATCACCTCTGAGTAGACAATATATGACAAAGTATAACTGGAGTTTTTTTAGACAGTCAGCATAGGGCATCTGCTTTATGCCTGTGATTCTGTTAGTGGGGTATTTCTGCAGCATTTCCAGTTGTTGCAGATGTCTTAAGAGATACATACCAAATGGGGCATTGTATTCTATAATGGGTCTAATGAGAGATGAGTACAGTGGGACAATGACATCCTTTTTTTCTGGATGAAAAGCCCTTAATGATGAGGTGTGCCACATAGAAGGATTTCCTGACTGTTGTGGCAATGTGATTATCGAAGGTGAGACCACTGTCCACTTGTGTCCCTAAGTCTCTTATCACACTTTCTGTGTTTAGTGTACTACAACCTAAGTGATAATTCACGGGTACATGTTTTTTCCCAAAGGGGATAACTATACATTTCTTGGCATTGAGCTTGAGCCCATGGCTCTGGCACCAAGCATCTGTTTCTGTAAGGCCCTTTTGTAGAATATCCACATCATTTGGGGATTCAATAATGGCTCGCAGTTTGCAGTCATCTGCGAACTTTGGTAGCCAGAGTCCCTTAGTGTTGGCCTGTACTTCAGAGAAGTAGATGTCAAACAAGAGCGGTCCCAGGACTGAACCCTGAGGTACTCCACTTGTCACTTGTCTGGAGCTGGATTTGGAGTCGGCTACTTTTACAGTGTGGATTCTGTTAGTAAGCCAGTTGGCAACCCATCGAGTGATGTAGGGATTAATGCCTAGCTTAGTAAGTTTATCTATGATTCCAGAGTGGGGGATCATGTTGAAGGCCTTGGCGAGGTCCAAATAGGTTGTATGGACCGCCTTACCTTCGTTGACAGCTCTGGAGACTGATTCGAGGAAGTCAATCAGGTTCAGGAGACATGATCGGCCCTTCACAAACCCAAACTGGGTGGGGTCCAGTGTTTGAAGGTCGCCAACATTTTTTGCTTAAGTTCCATGATAATACGTTCCATGGCCTTGCAGATCAAGTGCGTCAGATTGATGGGGCGGTAGTTCCCAGGATCCAAGGTGGATCCCCCACTTGTGGAGTGGGATAACTGTAGCTGTGCGCCACTCAGTGAGCATGAAGCCTGAGGTGAGGCTATAATTAAACATGACACTTTGGTGAGGTGCCAGTTCATTTTGTAGTTCATGTAGTACACAGCCCAGGATGTCATCTGGTCCCATGGATGCTGTATTCTTAGATTTGGAGAGTGTGTTTTTTTACCTGTGTGGCCATTATTACTGGAATTTGGCAATTTTTCATTATTGGCACTGAATCCTTTTGAAGTTGATAACTGATGCCAATCTTCTGTCTGTTAATGCTCAGAGCAGATCGCTTGCCATTTTAGATTCCATTGCCACTATAGAATGTCAATAATATAAGAATGCACACAATATAACAGAGCATGATAAACATAAAAGCGATTTATTCAGAAAAAGGTAAAAGTTTCACACACAAAAAAAACAAATAAACCTTCCCTTCAGACCATATAGTAAAGGTAAATGGTGTATGTATATATATATATATATATATATATATATATATATATATATACACATAAGTAATAGGTTGTCATTAATCAAATAATTAAACAATCAAGAGCATTCATTAAAACTTCCTTCACTTAAAAAAAAACTACATGCTTTTAAAACAGGCTTAATGGATATTTTTCCATTTATGCCTGGAACTTTATCAGCTTGCATCTTTATTATCCAATTTAATTCTGTATTCTCCATATAATTTGTAATATCACCATTCCTGTTGTTTGCTTAAACCAAATCAATCACCATAAAAGAAAAAAGAATGTTGTATTCCTTTTCAATATAATGTTTTGCAAGTGCATTACGTGTATCACCCACATTCATACAATATGAGTGTTCTCTCATGTATTCCATTAAGGATCTGTTGGTTTTACCAACATAAAAACATGTACAAGCTTTACAGCAAGCCAAATAAATCAAATTCCTTGTTCTACATGTAGCTCATAAATTAAACTTATACTCATGGCTTGTCACTGGATGCCTAAACACTATTGAACTATTAATCAAAGTACAAAAGTTACAACTATTGCACCTATAGGTGCCATAAGGTATAGCATGTAATCCTAGGTGTACTTTTCTATTCATATGCTCTTTATAGCACAACTGCCTTTTTAGAGATTTTTTATTTTTAAAGAAAGCATTGGGTTTTGCACCTACTACATTCCTAATATCATCATCAATATGTAAAATAGACCAGCTGGACCTTACAATGTCCAAAATTCCTGACATCACTGGTATAGTGTATAGAGAGAGGAATGCCTCTCTCCAAATACGTGACTCTTCTAGAAGCAGTATCTAGTGATCATTCATTAAAATATGGTCTAGCCTCATCATGTCTATGTTTCATACATTCACTAATGTTGTAATCAATTTCACCTTTCTTATATCCCCTAGAATTAATTCATATTTAAACCTATCAACATCACATTGCAATTTATTATTATCATTATTTAATCTTGAAATTCGCATCCCTTGTCCCCCCCATAATATTATGAAAAGCATATTGTGGGTGCATACTATCACATTCTAGTAGTGTATTTTTTCAACATGGCTTCCTGTATAGAGTTGTACAAAATTTTGCAGATCATTTTTCTCTCTGCTTCTGAGCCATCCCAGAGCAGAAAAAGATCATCTACAAATCTGCAGTAAAATCTTACAGAATGATGTTGGCTTAAAACATGATGTTACTCCCACTTGGCCATGACAATGTTTGTGTAGCTAATGGCACAAAGAGTGCCCATAACCACATCAACTTGTTGGACATATAGTTGTTCCTCAAAAAGAAAAATATTATTTTCAAGAACAATCTCAAGAAATAAACAAATAAAATCCACACTACTAGCATCATAACCACTATGGTCAGTCAAAAAATCAGGTATCATATCGATCCCTTGTTGGTCTCCTTTTACATACCTTCAGCAAGAAATGTGAATATGATTTAAAATTGGCCTATAGAAATGGGCAACTTAAAGACAAGTTTTTTAATTTAAATAATGATGAAAGGACAGCTCTTATGGAACTACAACGTGATGATACCATTATTATTAAGAGTGCAGATAAGGGGGGGTGACGTTGTGATTGACTGTGAATATTATTTAGCTACACTGAATGCAATGTTAGCAGAAGGCAATGTTTATTTGAAAGTTAGTCACGAGTTAGTGGAGTGTTTATGTCAACAGGTTAATTCCACTCTAGTTGATTGTCTATGTAGTGATTTGATTACTAAGGAGCTATTTGACTATCTAACGGTTGATTTTCCTTTAACTCCTGTGTTTCAGGGCCTACCAAAAATCCACAAAAATGCTTATACTCCAGCGTTTAGACCAGTGGTTTCAGGATCTGGATGGCTCACTAAGCCTTTTTCTATTTTTGTAGACAAGAAACTTAGGCCGGTTTTAGCCAGTGAAACACAAGTTTTAAATTATACAAATTAATTTTTGCAGACACTATATGATTTTTGTGCAATTAATGCTGTACATGATAACATATTCCTGTTAACAATGGATGTTTCTTTATTTACAGCCATCCCGAACCAACAAGGGATCGATATGATACCTGATTTTTTGACTGACCATAGTGGTTATGATGCTAGTAGTGTGGATTTGATTTGTTTATTTCTTGAGATTGTTCTTGAAAATAATGTTTTTCTTTTTGAGGAAGAACTATATCTCCAAAAAGTTGGCATGGCTATGGGCACTCCTTGTGCCAATAGCTAAGCCAACATGGTCATGGCCAAGTGGGAGAAACATCATGTTTTAAGCCAACATCATTCTGTAAGGTTTTACTGCAGATTTGTAGATAATCTTTTTCTGCTCTGGGATGGCTCAGAAGCAGAGTTACTGGATTTTGTACATCATTTAAATAATACTACCAAGTTTTTATGTTTTACTTATAATTTTTCAGATGTAAGTATAGACTTTTTAGATGTCACTGTATGTAAAAATGATCTGCAAAATTTTGTACAACTCTATACAGGAAGCCATGTTGAAAAAATACACTACTAGAATGTCATAGTATGCACCCACAATATGTTTTTCATAATATTATGGGGGGACAAGGGATGCGAATTTCGAGATTAAATAATGATAATAATAAATTGCAATGTGATGTTGATAGGTTTAAATATGAATTAGGTTCTAGGGGATATAAGAAAGGTGAAATTGATATAGACTTTTTAGATGTCACTGTATGTAAAAATGATCTGCAAAATTTTGTACAACTCTATACAGGAAGTCATGTTGAAAAAATACACTACTAGAATGTCATAGTATGCACCCACAATATGTTTTTCATAATATTATGGGGGGACAAGGGATGCGAATTTCGAGATTAAATAATGATAATAATAAATTGCAATGTGATGTTGATAGGTTTAAATATGAATTAGGTTCTAGGGGATATAAGAAAGGTGAAATTGATTACAACATTAGTGAATGTATGAAACATAGACATGATAAGGCTAGACCATATTTTAATGAATGATCACTAGATACTGCTTCTAGAAGAGTCACGTCTTTGGAGAGAGGCATTCCTCTCTCTATACACTATACCAGTGATGTGTCAGGAATTTTGGACATTGTAAGATCCAAATGGTTTATTTTACATATTGATGATGATATTAGGAAAGTGGTAGGCTCACAACCCAATGTTGTTTTTAAAAACAAAAAAATCTCTAAAAAGGCAGTTGTGCTATAAAGAGCATATGAATAGAAAAGAACAGCTAGGATTACATGCTATGCCTTATGGCACCTATAGGTGCAATAGTAGTAACTTTTGTACTTTGATTAATAGTTCTATAGTGTTTAGGCATCCAGTGACAAGCCATGAGTATAAGTTTAATTTACGAGCTACATGTAGAACAAAGAATTTGATTTATTTGGCTTGCTGTAAAGCTTGTAGATGTTTTTATGTTGGTAAAACAAACAGGTCCTTAATGGAACGCATGAGGGAACACGTATATTGTATGAATGTGGGTGATGCACATAATGCACTTGCAAAACATTATATTGACAAAGGAGTATAACATTCTTTTTCTTTTATGGTGATTGATTTGGTTTATACAAACAATAGGGGTGGTGATATTAGAAATTTTACAGAGAATAAGGAATTAAATTGGATAATAAAGATGCAAGCTGATAAAGTTCCAGGCTTAAATGGAAAAATATCCATTAAGCCTGTTTTAAAAGCATGTAGTCTTTTTAAGCAAAGGAAGTTTTAATGAAAGTTCTTGATTGTTTAATTATTTGATTAGTGACAGCCTATTACATATATATATATATATATATATATATATATATATATATATATATATATATATATATATATATATATATACATGATGCATTTACCTGCTTTATATGGTCTGAAGAAGCACAGTTTTTTATGTGTGAAAACGCTTACCTTTTGCTGAATAAATTGTTTTGTTAATGCTGGCGGCTGTGTATCTGTGCTCTGTTACATTATTGACATTCTGCTTTGGTTTTCTGAGCACAGTTCATTCCTCAGAGATTATTTTTGTTTTATTTATAGCTATAGAATGCCTTCTGGTTGCTTTTGGTATCTTTGGCAATTTATTTTTCTTAACTAGCTTTGGAGGATTTTGAGGAATCTCAGCTTCTTACTGAGGCTGGTAAGGGAGTTTTTGCATCCTGGGATTTTCCTCTTTTCTGCAACAGTTTCTTCCTTTTATTGTAAAGCTTGTTTATGGCAGGGGACCACCAAATAGGCTTCCTTTTTTTGGAGGAGGGTGTCTTGGTTCTATTTGGGATGGCACAATTCATGCACAAGTGGATGTGCTCGTACAGTGCCTTAGTGTAAGATTCAGCAGTCAAACTTTCAGTTCCCGTCTGCATGGGTGTCATGACATTTGTCATGTCTGATTTGAGTAGCATGAAGTTGGCTTTGGAGAAGTATTTTACGGAGGTTTCCTTACTGGAGGGTTGGGGGAGGGATGCAGATGTCATGGGTGATTAGCTTATGGTCAGACCTGACCAACAAGACACAGGTGTGGAGCATCGATTTCCCATGCTGGTAATGACCAGGTCTAGGATATGGGAGCCCCTGGTGGGACTATGGAATAGTTGATCCAGGGCATTGGAATTTATGAATTCCAAGAACCGTTAGGCAAAGGTGTTGGTACACCAGTAGTTTTCCCAATTAATGGCAGGGTAGTGGAAATCACACAGTATTAGGGTGTTTGGTTGCATCTTAATATTTTCCAGTATGTTTAGAAATGTGTAGTGAGAATCTTGGGGCATGGTGGGGAATCTGTAGCAAGCTACAGTTTGGATTGCAGTCTTACCTAGTGTTAGTTGCACCTGGAGAATTTCAGAAGCACTGTGTTGGGCAACTAGCCTGGTGGTGTGAATATCCTTGGTGAATATGGACACTCCTCCACCTTTAGTGTTTTGGTCCTGGTTTTGTGACCGAAAAGTGCGGTAAGAGTTGTAGCCTGGTATTGCAGGGGTGCTGTCTGGAGCCTTGAAACAGGTCTCAGTTACTGCACAGATGTTGATGTTCTCCATTTTTAGGAGTGCCTCAAGAGAGTGCATTTTGAGGTTTAGACTTTTAGCATTACCTTCAGATTTTGCATGCTTGTACCTGTTACGGTGGTGGTTTTGTCCTTTGAACTTTGCCTAAAAAAGGTACTATAGGGGTGCCAAGAGCCTTAGCCAGTAACTTGAATCCCAGGGGTGACAGGTGCAGACCATCTCTGGCAAAGCATCATGGTTTGTTGATCATGTGACCCCAGGCAGACAGATACTGGATCCCCTTTGAATGATACCAGAAGCTTGGCCAATTGTTGAAGTTAATCATTTTGTCCTTATACTGTGGTATCATTCTGTGTGAAGGCAGGATGCTACTTAGGGCTAGGGTCATACCTGCTTGTAAAAAATGGCTGGTTAAGCCAAGAGGAACATATGAAGAGGGGTGTTAGATGGAGATGTCCAATTAGTTTTATACTCTTTACTTAATTTATGAATGTGATAGTATGTGAAATAAATTACAAAATGAAGGAGGCAAGGTATAACACCTGAAGGTTAAGAATTCCCATTCTGTTAACACATGCAGGTGACATATTAATTGCAAAAAACAAAATTTAGATAGAAGAAGTAATAATTTGCATAAATGAGTGTCTATGGGTGATAGCAGTGGCTTTAAATGAAGATAAAAGTAAAGGCTTAGCTAATGTAAGGATGGAGTATATATTTTATAATGAATGAAATTTCTGTGTTCGGTATAAAGTTTGGAAATAAAGATATAAATAGAATTTAATTGGAAAACAATAGAATAAAATAATCATGTCTTTTCTGGAGTACCTATAAATTATCATTCAGAAAAAGGGTTTATTTGATAAATTCAGTAATGATAGGAAAAATAACATACTTAGCAAGTATATTTATGTTGCCAACAGTATTTGAAATGGAGCTGTTCCAGATACTTTTTCATTTCTATGGGGTTCTAGAACAAACACAGAAAAACAGGAGTTTTGTATGTACATAAAGAGGATTGAGATTTAAGGTTGATTAATCCCAATGATATATACTGCTTCATTAAATTTCTCTAAAGTGTTAAAGTGGATAAATGAAAAAAATGAGGATTAGTAGTAAAATTGTATAGGGCGGCCACAGTGGTGCAGCAGTTAGTGTTACCACCTCACAGCAAGAGGTTCTCCGGTTCGATCCTCGGCTGGGGTGCCTTCTGTACAGAGTCTGCATGTCCTCCCTGTGGTTGCGTGGGTTTCCTCCGGGTGCTCCGGTTTCCTCCCACATCCCAAAGACGTGCTGTAGCTGGATTGGAGACACTAAATTGTCCCTAGGCATGAGTACATGCATGTGTGTGCCTTCTGTAGAAGGTTGGGCGCTGGGCTGGCAACTCGACACCGTAAAACTTCACTGCCAATCATGAGTGGACAGTGATCCACTGTGGCGAACCCTAACTGGGAAAAGCCAGAAGAAGAAGTAGTAAAATTGTATAAGTATAATACATTTGTCGGTATGGTAAAAAATAGCAAAAGAGAAAAAGAGTGTATAAATGGAGAAAAAAATGCTACCGAGAAAAATACTTTTGAGGAAAAATGATGTTATAGAAAAAGATAGAAAAATATGGTATAAGAATGTAATGATAAAACATTGCTATGTAAAACCATGGGAAAATCTAGCAGATTAAAAAATAAAGTTATAAAAATAAAAAGAAGCAAATGGTGTAATCAACTATGTAAAGAAGATTTTTTCAAACATATAAAAGAAGTGAATACAATAAACATGCATATGATTAAATGTGGATAGTATAAGAGTAGAAGTAAACAATATGTTAGAAGAGTAGATGCAAATTTATTTTATGTCATGTAAGTTATATGGAATGAAAGAATAAATGAAATTATGTTAAATTGCAAATGGACTTTAGCAACAATATTAAGTAAAATTAGATAGTGGTTATGAAAAAAGGAAGGGGGTATAATAGGGATGAAAATGTAGTATGACTGTAAAGGAAATTAGGAATATGTGTAAATGCAGTTTTATATCTATAGTATATATTGGTACAAGTGTAAATATTTCTAAATATGTAAATAAGAGGGTTTTTTGTAAATTTAGGACCCCTGTTCGTTTCAGTACATGCCATAGGATCTTGCATCTATATAACATAATCAAACTTTTAAAAGTTCGAATGTCATATGGCCGACTCCATATGATCGAACTTTTAAAAGTTCGAAAATGTAATAAAAAAAAATAAACCAAGGAAAAAACCTTCCTTCCCACATGTGGGGCTGTGCCACACACACCTTCTGCTCTTTAAATATACCAACTCTGAGATAACACTACAGTGCAGAAAGGGAAATCTTCCCATTCTACACTGTACAGAGATCTCCACTGAAACTTTCGAACTTTTAAAAGTTTGAGCATATGGCGTTGACCATATGACATTCGAACTTTTAAAAGTTTGACAACATGATATAGACCCAGGATCTTTTACATCCAACTGAGCTTCCACCAACTTGACCAATGGATCCTCAGTTTAATGCTGCATTTGAAGGGTGCAATACCTAGGAGTAAAACTATGCCCTCCTATTATGCTGCACTGCAATAATCCAACTACCTGGTGTGGCAATTGAACCCACAGCCTTCTGCACTAAAAGCAAGTGTGAAACCTGTTGAGCTATGAAGTAGTCATTATACTCCAAGACAGTTTTGCCTGGTCAGTAGTCCATATGCTCAAAAACAGTTTTATTTGGTTCCATAAAATTTGCTTTGGAAAGGTCAAACCAAGAGTTTATTACAGTTGGAGAGATAAATCTCATCCAGCAAAATTATTAATATTACTCTCTCTACCCAATTACAAAAAATTACTAGTTCAGTTTTCAAAACCTTCTTCTCTAAATCGCCAAACCTAGTCTGACAATCTCTGAAAGAGTGTGGCTGGCTTCTACAGAGAATTAGAAGCTTGAAAGATCCTCTAGGTGAGTACCTGCAGAGGAAAAAGAGAAGCAACCCTATTGTGAGTAACATCTGATTCCTGTCTGTGAGTCACACTTTCCATCCTTTGTCCAATAAAAATACCATTTAATGTAGGTTGTCTTGACTACCTCTCCATAAAGGGGAAAGTAATTTAAGTGAATGCAGAAGCAAAAAAAAAAATACACATCTAGTTCTGGACAGGGCAAGGACTCTTTTCTACAGGTGTTCCCAACATCAAGATCTACTGCATCTTCAGGTTTATTTTTGTAGACCACCACAGCTCATGCAAACATCATAGCCTTTTTCAAATTTTACAGTGCCACCAGGGAAAGTTAAGAGCTTTCTTATCTCTATCAGTTTATACACAGTTTATTCCCTTCTGGGGCTAGTATACATTGTTCAACTCTGTTTTTTATTTCATTTGGTAAAATAAGAGTCAAGTCTTATCTGTCTAGATAATATGGATATAAGCTTATTATGGCCTTTCTAAGAAATGGCACTGTATCATGTCTGCCCTTTTTCCTTTTGGTCCCTTCCATTCCTCCCTTCCCCCTCAGCCATTGTACAACTAGCCCTTGTCCTCTGGAATATCTCTGTGGATTGCACTTCTCACACATTCTTTTAGTCAAGTCCATGGTCTGGTCCTCAGCCCTCTCCTTCCACCCACATTTCCTTCCTGTACAGTTTGACCTCTTCACATTTCCCTGAAGTAATCCCATGCTTAAATATGAAGTCAAACCCCCCATCAATAATGATTTCCATTGAAAAGTTTTCCAGTTCTACTAGTTTCTGAATGTATCCTTTCTCCAACAGCCCACAGAGTTTTCTTATGGATTTTCTTTGGAATTCTTCAAGCAGTCAGTCATACCATTCCTACTACTTTCACTATGATAGAAGAGTACTCAAGGTATATCCCTAACCAGGGCCCACTATAGCAGAGGCATTACTGCTTTACTTCAGGAGTCTATCCTATTGAGAATAAACATCAGCATTTTATTTGATACCAGTGGACCACTCCCAGCATGCTCATCCTTTTTCTGCTCATTTACAATCAGTTTCACTCCCTCAGAGGATATCTTGCACCAGCATTATCCAAGTGTAGTACTTTGCATTTATCTCTGAACTGCAAATTACACCTTTCTGCCCACTTCATCAGCCCTTCCAAATCTATACCTAGATGGCCCCTCCTCCAATCATCCACTGCTGCACTTGAAGATGGTGATCCTGTCCAAATATAAATGAGACCAACATACTGAAAAGAACCAGCTCCAGGACTGGCACTTTCCTGCCTTATCACAACCCTCTGTCCTAATATTCAGCTATACAAAAATCAAGTTCCTTTAGTCTTAGTCCTACACTAACACCCTGCCCCAAATTTCCCTTTGATCCCCCTGTCTAAGACTAAGTCACAGGTCTTCCTGAAGTTCAGTTAGACCATATGTATCAGTATGCCCTTGTCAAGTTCACCAAGACATAAAATGGATCATGAACATTGCCAAAGGGGTTAGGACTTCAGTTACTTTGAAATAAAATGTGACAATGATGAACAAGCTGGTCAGCAACTGTCTTCTGATCTAGATAGGGGGATGGACTTAATGACAGACAACATTTGTTATGGTTACACATATTCTGCATCTGTTGGTTCTGATATAATTGCTCTGAAAGTTTTTTTTTTTTTTATACTTCATTTCAGTTTTAAAGTTATTATGGTCTGCTTCAGACCACATTTTTTTGGCAGGAGCTCCACAGATAAATCTCTAAAGACCTGACAGTAGGCAAGCCCAATGACTGATGAAAGAATCCCCTGCATATACTGTAATCATGGTTTTTCAATGTGAAGAGGAATAGAGTTCATATATTCTGCCACTTTATTCAGGGGAAGACTGTGGACAACAGTCCAGTCAGGAAAGTTATGTGCTTCACAGATTTAAGTTCCAGGGCTGCAATATCAAATGATCTAGGAGTAATGATACCTTTGAACATTATTAATCTTTGAGTAGGATCAAATAATAAATGTGTGGACCTGATCTCTAATTATATCAGCCATTTCAACAAAGTAACAAACGCATACAAAAAGAGTAGCACCAAAAATATTTGAAGACAAATAAAAGCAATGGCATCCAGTTATGGAAAATTTTACAATACAAAAAATGGGAAAACAAAGAGGAAAAGCAGAAAAGTTAATTAACAATGGAGAAGTTAAATAATTAGAAACTGAGGTTATGGATAACTGCAAAGTGAAGAATTTAGTGTAGAAAATCTAACCCTGATAACATCACAGCAGGATAGAGCAATGGATCCCCAAATTACAGAGAAACCAGTGGAGCAGGAAACATCTGATCTGTCACCATATGAAGATACGTTGGAGCCTTCCATAGAAAACCAGTACAAAAGTTCAGTTGAAGTTGCACAGTTGCACAGCAAGGGAAACTTTGGTAACTCTGACACAGTCAATGTTGTGTAGTAATAGCCCAGTGAGTTCCCATATGAAAAAGCAACGGATGACATAGCATGAAACTGAAGAGAATGTGGCACAGGAAGAAATACCTATGAATATCCTGTGGAAGAGAACAAAGATGCTAAATAGATAGAAGAAGTAAAATAAAGAATAAGAAGTTCAAATGTACAGGATATGAAATGGAATGAGGTAACAAGCAGAGAGATTGAACAAAGTTAAGAAAAGCTCCTAACTGGAAAACCCCAGGCCCAGACACAATATCTAACTTCTGGTTAAAAGTATTAACATCTTTACATGAATATTTAGCCATGAGTAAGAACTATTTATATGGGTACCCTGAACAGACACTAACTAATCTGGTTAACAACAGGAAAAACAATACTCCTACTTAAGAGTGTACTTGCAAGCTATGCTAAAAACTATAGACTAATAACTTGCTTTCCAATGACATATAAAATATACACTGGAATTGATGCTGACAAAGTTTATAGTCATTTAGAAGAAAACTCATTCTTCACAATAGAACAGAAGGGTAACAAAAGAAAGTCATGTGAAGCAAAGGATCATTTGTTGTTAAAGTCATAATGGAGAACTATAAAAAGAGAAAGAATCTAAGTATGGCATGGATAGACTACAAAAAAGCATTCAACAGTATCCCACATTCAGTGATAAAAGAGTGCTTAAAATGTATAAGATACACCCTATATTGATCAATTACATTACAGCAATAAAGAAAAAGTGGCAAACCATTTTGCAGTTAAGTCATGATAAAAGACAAATTATTATTCCAGGGATAAAAATTCAAAGGGGGATATTCCAGGATGATTCCTTGTCACCGCTGCTCTTTTGTCTTGCCCTTAACCCATTAAGCTGTCTACTTAACAGATTGGTTCATGGCTACAATTTGGCTCCCAGAAAATAGTGTAAAGACTTTTCAGCTTATTTTGGAGAATGATTTAAAACTGCATAGTTCATCAGATGAGGAACTGAAAGCACAACTGAAAGTGGTCAAAACTTTTTAAGATGATATAAGAATGTCATTTGGTCTTAATAAATGTGCAAAAGCAACCTTTAAAGCAGGAAAGCTACAGCAACAAAAAACATCAGTTTGGTACAAGAATGTGATATAAAAGAACTTGAGCAGGGGGGAATGTATAAATATTTGATAACTGATGAAGGATCAAAAATAAAACATGAAGAACTGTGAATAAAACTTAGTAAGGAATATTTTAGAAGACAAAAATTAATACTGAAAATGGCATTGACATCTATGAACAAAGTCCAGGCTTTAAACCAATTTGGTCCTCCTGTCCTAACTTAAAGTTTTGGAGTGACTGGCCCCAAAAGGTGTTGGCTTGGTTAGACAGGAAAACAAGAAGGATGCTTCATGCTTATCAAATGATTTACAAAAATCAGTGTATACCAAGTCTATATATTTCCTGTTCTAAAGGAGGTATGGGCCTCCTCAAAATTTATTACATATATAAATCTGCAGTCATTAGAATGCATGCACATTTGCTGACCTCACAAAATCCAAATATAGTTTGTTTGTCTTTCGGCGTTTTCCCGGTAAAGGGTCGCCACAGTGGAACTCCAGTCCGCTAATGATTGGCAGTAGATTTTTAAGAAACGCCGAGGTGCCAGCTCGATGCCCAACCTTCAACAAAGGCACACCCATTTATGCACAAATGTCTTTCGAACGCTACACAACCGTGGGGAGGACATGCAGACTCCACACAGAAGGCACTCCCAAGCTAAACTGAGAATCGAACAGGAGAACCTCTTGCTGTGAAGTAACAACGCTACTGCTGCACCACCGCAGAATACCACAAAATCCTTCGCCTTATAGTCTTTCATTTGTTTTTTGGCACCTTCAGTTGCTGCCTGATTTTTATCTACTTCTGGTTTCATTTCCATTCCCACTTGACACTGATATGCTTCTTCTAAGTTAAGCAGGGAAGTCATCTTAGACTTACTCGCCTCATGTTTTAAAACATTCACTATACAAAATCCAAACATAGTGAATGTTTTAAAACATGAGGGCAGTAAGTCTAAGATGACTTCCCTGCTTAATGTAGAAGAAACATATCAGTGTCAAGTGGGAATGGAAATGAAACCAGAAGTAGATACAAATCAGGCAGCAACTGAAGGTGCCAAAAAACAAATGAAAGACTCTAAGGTGAAGGATCAGATTAGAAGGCTAGAAATGTGGCAAATGCATAAATAGTTGCAAGTATAGAAAACTCTTGGAACAACCTCGTGTTGATCAAACACAGGAATGGTTAAGGAGAGATGAAATTAAACCAAAAAAATGAAAGGTTAATATTGGCAGCCCAAGATTGCAGACTACATACACATTGGTTTACAAAGTCCACTGAACATGTAGGAGAAACAGACAAATGTAGGTTTTGTAAAAAAGAATTCGAAACAGTCAAAACCAAACACTGTAAGAAACGTTCCGCCAGGTATCCTCAGTGGAATAACTATACAAAAATATTCCCCAGAGTTGAATCAATAGCTAGTACTGGTATTAACTGTTATAAAAAATAAATAAATAAAAAAACAAGGCTGTCTGCTCAAATAAATCTCTTAAACTTAGTAAATCAAGTAAAAAAATCCAATCCAGGATATGTGGAATTTGACATTTCTTTATTAGCAAGCACAGATGAGTGATCTTTAAGACTTAATGGTTAATACATTTAAGAACAATTACTCAAATAGCAGTAGAAGATTTATACCTTTATACCTCTAGTTTGTGCACATCTTGTGTTTTTATATTTTAAACACATAGGTTTTAAACGGGAATATAAGTTACACATTTTTTCTATTTCCCCTACACAGACTGTTACATACATTTTTACATACAAAGCTTGCATTGTCTAACTACCTAAAGCAAATAACACTTAAATAAGACAAATATGGCTTAAACAGAGAGTTTTTGTCAGATTATCTTCACATTTCCATATTTTTAAAATTAATTTACAAGTTTGTTGCTCTTAGAATTGAATCTAGATATTGTTAATACAAATGAGTTAGGTAGATTTTTTAATATTTTGAACTGTTTCTTACTTCTGATTGACAATTACATTTCAACAGACAGTAAAACTTGGAATTTCTAGTGTAGAAAGACCTTAAGACAAACCAAAAGTGATTTTAGTTAAAAGATTTGAGTAAATTACTATGGTGAAAACCTAATTTTATTTTATTATTATAATTTTTGTTTTGTAAGGATACAATAAATAGTGAGACACAGATTTTTAGGAATGTTGAATAGCATGGTATTTTAAGTTAGCTTGGATCCTTTTTATTACTTTATTTTAAGAGAAGGAGTGGGGGTAATTTTTTACTACAGCTGGACTCATTTGTATTTACAGTGGAATCTTTACTACTCCCATTTCAACTTCTATTTAACTAATTGTACTTAAATTTATTAACCATTAAGTCTTAAGGATCATTCATCTGTGCTTACTAATAAAGAAACTGTGAATTCAACGCATCCTGGATAGGAATTTTTACTTGATTTACTAAGTTTAAGAGATTTATTCAAGCAGACAGCTCCATGTTTTTTTTACAGTTAATACCAGTACTAGGTTCATATTTTTTTCAGATCTGGGGATTATTTTTATGTAATTATTGCACTGAGAACTCCTGGTGGAAAGTTTCTTACTGTGTCTGGTTTTTTTTGGGCTAAATGTGTGACATTTGGCTTACTGAAGCTTTGAGGGACTCTGCAGATTTTGTCCTGTTGTTAGAATTAGAAACGATCACACATCTTGTTCCTGGTTGTGATATACTAATAGCAGAAGGACTGTATACTGAAAGGCATAATAATGTGGCAGGACTGTTGCACTGGGAATTGTGCAAACATTATATTTAAGTAGCTGAAAAACACTGGAAACATGGGCCACAAAGCATTATAGAAAATGATGTTTACATCACATGGGTTGCCCATTACCAACACTTCAAAAAAAAGATGCGAGGAAAAACAGATATAGTAGTGCATGAAAAGAAGACAAAAGTAGCATTGATCATTGAAATTGCTACACCCAATGACTACAGTGTGCTATATACAGAGAGAGAGACACAAAGTCATAAAATACCAGGATTTGCTGGCAGAAATGAGAGCAATGTGGAAGATGGATGCTCAGACAGTTCTAATATTAGTAGGAGCAATGGTTCTTATAATAAAGAATTTACAATCATATTTAGATGCTTTACTGATGCATGTAACTCTGTATGAATTGCAGAAAGAGTCATTACTGGTCACATTGTGGGTGCTATGAAGAGGACTTATGGCAAACATCAGAGACAGAAAAAAATACTAATTTCATGAACTTTAATTATACTTTGACTTAGGAATGTGGTCCATTCCCGTCATGGTATTAGAAACCCAAAAGACTTGGAGAAATTAAAAACGTCGGAAAAATTCAGTGAATTAGTGACCAGGATCTGGTTAAGTATGCTCAATTATTTGGTGAATTTATCTATACAAGTATGTAAGTAGATTATCTGGATCTTATCTATTTAAAGTATATTTATTTTATGTTTATTGTACATTTGTTAACCAGGAAAGTCCAACTGGACACAGGTCCATTTTCAGCGGAGGCCCGGGGAGAAAAGCTGCATTTGCGTACATGCACAAGTTCTCAAAGATATAGATATTTACATACAGATCAGACAGACTAACATGGTTACTCTATGACAGCATATTGCACACAATCATAGTAAATATAAGCAGCTCAGGGATAGGACATTACAAAATACATTCAGAATATGGCAAAGTTATACACAGAATTCATACAGTTGTTTGTGGACCTGTAGATGAAGTAGGTTCTAATGCTTTCTTATTGTGACAGTCTACGACATTTCATTTCTTAGGGTCACATTTGCACCATAGACAGGATGTGAAACTCTTTTTAAGGTAGTGTATGGGAGATAGCTAGTATGCGTGTTTTTATCCTGGGGTGAGACAGGAGGATAGCTGGTTGTTCATGAAGTGAACTTTAAGATGTTTTTTAAAGTGAGTGGTAGAACTGTTGGATGCTAGTTGGGCAGGGGGGGAGTTTCAGAGTTTAGAAATATAATGGCTATTGAGAGATTTTCCTGCCTCGTTATTATGTTTGTTGACTTCTAGGTGGTTTAAGGTACTAGATCTCAAGGTTCTTGTTGTGGTGTAAGGATGTATAAGATGTTGAAGAGCTGGGATTTTGTCTGAGTGGTAAAATAGTTTGTGTGCTAGTGACAGTTGATTTAGTTGAAGTAATAGTGGGAGTTCTAGCCAGTTAAGCTTGTTGAGAGAATCACAGTGATGTGTTCTGTAGGATAAGTCTATCACAAATCTAGCTATCATATTGTAGCAGGATTCTAGTTTGTTTAGATCAGTTTTATGAATGTTAGTTAGTACTGGGAAAGTGTAGAATAGGGCAGTTAGCAGATTGTCCTGGCTATTGTGGTTTTGAATTGATTTGAGAGAAAGTGTTTGTTACGATAGAGCCGTCTTAGTTGTTTTGTGAACTTTCTTGATAGTTTGGGCAATGTGAAAATCAAATCTTAGGTGGTTATTTATTTCTACACCTAGAAGTTTGGTGTGGGTGGTTGGGAAAATATCAGTTTTGTTATTAGAAGTGATAGTAAAGTTATCTGTTTCGGGGAAGGATCTATGAGAGCTGAAGAGGAGTAATTTTGTTTTAGTTGGGTTAAGAATAAGCTGGTGATTGGTGAACCAAATTTTAGCTAATGAGAAACACTCTTGTGTTTGGGAGTGGAGGTGTTCAAGTGTGGGGGCTGCAGATATGATAGTGGTGTCATCCGCGTATGGGATTATTGAGACCTTAGGTGTGGTGAATGAGAGTTGATGGTTGAAAAGAGGGAGAGTAGAGGACCTAGGATGGAGCCTTGGGGGACTCCTAGGGAAACAGGCAGTAGGGAGGATATTTGGTTCTGCCATTGTACTACCTACTGCCTACCTGATGGATAGGTCTTAAACCATGTAATACAGCAGATACTGAGGTTCAGGGTAGAGAGTAAGCAGAGAAGTTTATGGTGGTCAACCATATTGAAAGCTTTGGATAAATCTAAGAATATAGCAGATACTAGTTGTCCATTATTTCTGTGATGATTAATGGTGTTAGTGAATGATATTAGTGGAGTGGTGGTACTATGGATGGGTCTATAGCCATGTTATTGTGTAGATAATGATTTGTTTTCTAGCAGGTAATCCATGAGTTGTGTGTGTATATTACCCTCTCCAGGATTTTTTATACGGGTGATAGTATAGAAATAGGACAATAGTTATTGAGTTCAAAGGAGTTACTCCCTTTGTGTAGTGGTATGATATGGGATGTTTTCCATAAATGGGGTACTGTACATTCTGAGATGGATCTGTTAATGAGGATAGCAACAGGATAGGCTATAGCTTCTTTGGCAATTTGTAGATATTCAACGGGTAGGTTATCTGCAGTCAGGGTGGTGGGTTTGAGTGTTTGGAGAAGTTTTAGAATAGTTTTGATTGATAGTGGATGAAAGCTAAAGTGGGTGCTATTATCTCGTGTTTCATTTGGAGTGGATACGTTTGTTGGGGTGGGCTGACTTGTATTAATTTGGTTATTAGCCAGGGCCTGGGTTGCTTCTGTAAATTATTTACTGAATTGGGTGGGGATATTGTCTTGGTTGTTTCCTGTTTTAGGTGTAGGGGTGGAAGTTTTCCCATGTTGTAGAACAGAGTTGATTGCTGCCCAAATGTTTTGGGGGTTATTAGCATGTTTGTCTTGAATATTTTGGTAGTAAGAGATTTGTCTGTTTTAATGAGTTTTTTGGCCTTGTTATGTAGTCCAAGGTAGTTTTGTTTGTCTATTTGGGTTTTATTCTTCTGAAATTGTATCCAAGCTTTGTCCCTTTCTTTGAGAATTGCTCTGGTTGTTTTAGTTAGCCAGGGGGCATATTTAGTTTTTATTCTAGAGGTTCTGAAGGGAGCATGGTGTTTTAATATTTCTATGAAGGTCGTATTAAAGCATAACCCTGCATCATTGAGTAGTAACTGTTTCAAAGGGGTCCAGTTGCAGTATATTAGGTACCTGATAAAATTGTTAGGGTTAAAGTGCTTTTTGTTTCTGATTTCCTGTTCTGTTACCTGGGTCATGGATGAGATACAAGTATCCAGTCCAGTATGGATTGGTGTTTTACACATTACATTAAATTAATTTGAACTGCAACCTGTAAGTCTTGAATGTTTTAAGAAAATTTAATGTCAATAACCCAGTCCTCCTTTACCACAAATCATGAATTGATTCTGGTAAAAATACTCAAAAGGCAATGTGGACAATTTTACTAGAGTGAAATAAAATAGCAACAGCAAACATCTGTCAGTGGAATATGTTTCTTTGCAGCAATAACTTAATAAAAGTTATAATTCTAAAGTCTAGAAATTTGATTTGGAACTGAGCAAACATGTTTCAAATGATACATTATGATCATTGAGGGTAAACATTTTATTTCCCTTTTCTATTCACATAGTATGGTAACAGAACAATCAGGGCACCATGTTAAGTCACAGACAGTTCCACTGCAAAAGAAATAAATACAATCAAATGTAAATGCGCAGATATAAATGTAGATTATGCATATGAAAAATTGTTGAGTTTGTGAAGAAAATGACAGGACATCTTTTAAATAAAATGAAGTGAAAGTTAAAAGTAAATCTGAGATGGTATGTATGAAATGAGGAGAGATTAAATGATAGCTGTCAGCATAAATATGTGAAGAAGTAATAGCATGTAAAACAATGTAAACATAGAAGGGAAGTAAATAGGAATAAAAAAACTGCAATATGATCATAAAGTTTCATTACCCAGAAAAATAAATTATTGAGCCCTTAAAGGAGTAGCCTGATTGATATAAAGCTGACTTTCTATTTGCTGTTTTGGGTACATATAAGTATATGTTTTCATCATACTAAGTATGCATTTACATTGGCAGTGTCACTTAGGTTCATAGGTTCATAGGTAAGTACTAGGCTATCTGCCCGAAGGCATCTATTAGCCTGGCCAGAATGTGTTGGCTTTCGCCACCCCCTTAGATTAGTTCCCTGTGACTCGGTCCAGCAGAGCCATTAGTTCCCTGTGCCTCTGTCCAGCAGAGCCACTGCAGTGATCCCTGGGGTGAATTTTCTGTTTCCCATCCACTTGTCAAGGTTCCTCTTGAAGAGTGTTAGTGAGGGGCTCTGCCTAATGTAGATTGGAATCCTGTTCCAAAGCATGGGGAGTATTTGGGACAGAAATCTATCCCTCCAGCACGTCCTATTTATCATTGTGATGAGGTTTAAATTCCTAGATCATGTGGCTCTTGGGGATTTGTTTTTTTTTAGGTGGAGCATGTCCATCAATTCTGGGTTGGACATAGCCTTGTATGTCAGGCAGAGATCACCTCTGAGTAAGCAGTATGCAACTGAGTACAGCTGGAGTTTCTTCAGTTGGGCTGCATAGGGCATATGTTTGAGGCCAGTAATCCTCTTGGTGAGGTACGTCTGTGGTCTTTCCAACTGTTGTAGGTGTCTTGTAAGGTACATCCCAAATGGGGCATTGTACTCTATGATGGGTCTGATGAGTGATGAGTAGAGGGGCACAATAACCTCTTTTGTTCTAGATGCGATCCCTTTTGTGATTAAGTGTGCCACATAGAAGGATTTTCTAACCACCTTGGCAATATGATTATCAACAGAGAGATTACTATCTACTTGGGTCCCCAGATTCCTTATTAAATTTTCTGTATTTAGGGGACTACCATGTATGTGGTAGTTTGCGGGTACTTTGTTTTTTCCAAAGCGGATGACTATGCACATTTGGCATTTAGCTTGAGGCCATGATTTTGACACCAGGTATCCGTCTCAGTGAGACCCTTCTGGAGGATGTCTGTATCAGCTGGAGAGTTAATTATGGCCCCCAGTTTGCAGTCATCTGCAAACTTGGTCAGCCATAGTCCTCCTGTGCTTGCCTGTACCTCTGAGAAGTATATACTGAACAGGAGGGGTCCCAGGACTGAGCCCTAGGGGACACCACTTGCAACTGGTTTAGAGTCGGACCTAGAGCCTGCAACTCTCACCGTGTGGGTTCTATCCATGAGCCAGTGACGTAGAGGTTTATGTTTAGGCTGGTAAGCTTGTCTATAATACCAGAATGGGGAATAGTTTTGAAAGCCTTTGTGAGGTCTAGGTAGGCTGTGTGGACCTCCTTTCCCTCACCTAAATCTTTGATAACTGTCTCAAAGAAGTCCATCAGGTTTAGGAGGCATAATCTGCCCTTAACAAAGTCAAACTGGGTAGGGTCCAATGTCTGAAGGTTCCCAATGTCTCTGTTAATGAATTCCATGATGATGCACTCCATAACCTTGCAGACCAGGCTAGTCAGGCTTATAGGGCGATAGTTCCTGGGGTCCGTTGTGGCTCCACCTTTGTGGAGCAGGATAACTGTTGTTGTGCACCACTCTATGGGTATGTAGCCTATAGAGAGTTTGAACAGTGTGTTTAGGTGAGGGGTTAGCTCATTTTGCAGCTCGTGTAACACACAGTCTGTTCCCATTGAAGCTGTATTTCTGGCTTTGGATAAGGCTGTTTTAACCTGTGTGTCAGTGATTGCCAGAGCACTACATTCTTCTGGTATGGTTATGGGCCCTTTAGGGGGTGAGAAGGGGTGAAGTTTGTACTAAACCTGTCTGCCAGAATGTTGGCAATATCAGTCAGTTCAGTGTATTTTGTGCCATTCTGCACTAACTCAAAGCAGATCTGAGACCTTCCACTTAGGTTCTTTACATAGCTAAAGAACGCTTTGTGGTTATCTTTGGAGTCCTTGGCAATTTTTCTTTCGAAGCTAGCCTTGGATGATTTTTTGAGGGAACATAGTTTCTTGCTAATACTGATCAGGGATGCCTTTCCTTCTTGTGATTTTACTCTTTTCTGTACTAGTTTCCTCCTTCTATTGTATAGCTTGTTTATGGCAGGGGTCCACCAGACTGGTTTTCTTTTCTTGGAGGAGTGAGTCTTGGTTTTGCTTGGGATAGCATGATCCATGCATTCTTGCAGGTCCTCATAGAGTGCCTTTGTAAGGGATTCAGCAGCTTGGACAGTGTTGTCCTTTAGCATGGGGGCTGTGAACCTTTTAGTTTTAATGTGTTTTTTAAATTATGAAGAGAGTCTTTATAACTAGATTCTGTATGTACTTAATTTGAGATTTTGTTCAAAAGTTAACTTACTGAGGTGGAATACAGTAAATCACCAAAATGATTAGTTAATTTTATTACAAGTAGCTGTTTTTAACCTAGGGAATGGAATCCATCAGATTTGTGATAGCTGGTTTCTTATGAAGGTACTATAAAATGTTGAGCTGGGTTATGTTTAAATGATGAAGCGACAGTAGATTTTGAAGCTCATGTCAGTCTAATGCATTATGTATTATGTATCATGTATAATTTATTATAATGTATAATGTACTGTATAGTGATGTGTGCTATTGGAAGCTTAGTCGAAAATGTGGTTATTTTGTGAAATATGGCTTCATGTTATTTTATGTATGTATGTATTTATTATTGAATGCTGCTTTTGGAAGATTTGTTAGTATTGATGGAGCATATGGTGTAATTTTGGTCTGTGGAGACTAATGACAGAACTTTAAGGTCGGCATTAGTTTTGAATAGCATTTTGTTTTGCTTCTTTTAGCTGTAACATTGTTAATGTGATATATTATATGCTGGTGCCTGTTTTTACACCCAACAGTTTTGTATGGGTCCATCATTTTATAGGTGTATTTTTCAGAAATGTCATTACTGTTTCTGCTGCAGTCTTTGCTACCTATATTTATATTAAAGAGCATTTTTTTAACATTTGGAATCAGTTTTGCATCATCATGCTATTTTTTAAAAGAACTGAGGTATATGTACTTTGTTAAATGTCTTAGTCATATACTGTAAATTACATTTAGAGTGAATGTATATCTACATTGCATGAAGCTCTTCTGTTAAAAGAGTCTATAACTATTTTGCCTGTAGGTTTGGGTTATGGCAGAAATAGTCCCTTGACTAATCCAGCTGCACAGTTAAACAAAGAAGACATCACTGTACAAAAGTTAAACAATTTACTTGGAACAGTGTCTCTTTGATGAGGTTAAACAAATATCAGAGAAATAACTCCCTCCATTAATATTTTTCTGGTTTTAAAGATAAAGTTATACTTTACCCTGAAGCAATGACCACTGTGAGAATATAAGTGGTTAATCACTACCAAAGTGCAATAAGATCAGGCAGATTCCTGCCCAATTCCCTACATACTTCCACCCCTGCACCATTCCTTGTTGCATTGCACTAGGACATATGTCAACTTCCTCTAACCATTGTCAGATGGGAAAAGAGAAATGTTTTTATTTTAAAACTAATGATTCCTGTGGCACGGTGGGGCAAAACAAGTGTTGTCACCTCACAGCGAGAGGTTCTCTACTTCAGTTTTCAACTGGGGTGCCTGCTGTGTAGAGTCTGCATGTCCTCCCCATGTTTGCATGGGTTTTGTCTAGGTGTAGCAGGTGGACTGGACACTCTAAACTGGCAATAAATGTGAGTGTACGTGCATTTGTGTGGTATGGAAGAACAACCATGGCAGGACTAGCCCCTTGGTAGTGTGAGCACTGACTGTAGATGATTGTCACTGTGGGTATGACACCCTAACCACATGTACAAAAATGGGGAAAAATGTGTTGTGGATGGATGGATAGATAGATGGGTTCATGTAGCATTTCACATGAACTAAGAAGAAATACCAGCTAAATCCTGAAAAAGTACAGAAGCAGTCTGTTAGACACTGAAACATTCTCATTTATTCTGCTCAGTTTGCAGAGTTTTTTTGCTTTGTGTTTATAAAAACACCTGTTGACTATAATGTGTTCAGATTTCAGACTGTGACAAGCTGCATTTTTTGTCATACTTTCTAGATCTTTTTCATAAGGTAGTACATACCTTATTCTAATTTTAAGCAAGTAACACAGATTTTAAACTGCAAGTACTGTGTGCCTTTTGCAACTCTTCAACCAGCCTTTTGGATTTCTTATAGGAGCATAGGTTCATAGGAGATTATTAGCCTAATGGCTTAAGAGCCCTTACAAGCGTTGCCAATATAACCCAATTTTACCCAGTATATGGTCTCTAGGGGTAATAGGATGCCATGGATTTGTGCCTATGCCAATGAGTATCTTATAGATTGCCCCTGTCCATAAGGGACATGGGCACGACCCCAGATGTGAATTTGGGATTCCCCATCCATTGATCCGAATTTCATTTGAAGAAGGCTCCGCTTAATGTGAACAGGAAGCCAGTACCAAAGAAGAGGCAATCTCTGAGACACATTTCTGTTTCTTCAGCATGTTTTGTTTGAGTCACTGACTACGTTTAGTTCACTAGGCTGAGTGACCCTTGTGCTTTTTTGAATTGTGGACATGTAGCAGCTCCATCAGAACTGGATTTGTGAGTGCCTTGTAAGTCAAGCATAGATCACTGTTTAATAGTCAGTTGGAGACAGATAGGGCTTTTAGTCTATCCCCATAGAACATGTTGTTTATACCCTGTATTCCCTTTGTGATGAACCTCTGAGGTCAATTCAGCTGTCTAGCCAAGTACTTGCCAAATGGTGCAGTGTACTCAATTATTGGTCTAAAGAGGGCTGAGTACATCAGGACTCTAATTTCCTGTATCTAGATGCCATACCTTTACTTATAAGTTGTGCCACATAGAAGGATTTCCTCACCATTGTGGGCACATGGCCGTCAAAGTTTAGGCTACTATCTATCTATCTGTTTATCTAGATCTCTCATCTCTGAGTCTACTCTTAGGGTACACTATTGATGTTGTAATTTGCATGGTAGTTGACTTCCCAAAGGGTATGATCATTTTTTCACATTTAGTTTTAGGTCATGTTTTTTCACACCTATCATTTGTCTGTTACCACGGACCCCGGAAACTACCGCCTGATGAACCTGGTCTGCAAGGCCATGGAATGTATCCTATTGGAGCTTATAAACAAATACATAGGTAACCTCCAAACCCTGGACACCACTCAGTTTGGGTTTGTAAAAGGTAGATCATGTCTACTAAACCTGACTGACTTCTTGGAAGCAGTCGCTAGAGCTGTAGACGAGGGCAAGGTAGTGCACACAGCCTATCTTGACCTCACAAAGGCTTTTGATACCATCCCCCACTCTGGAATTATAGATAAACTCACTAAACTGGGCATAAATCTCTATGTAACAAGATGGCTGGCCAACTGGCTCACTGACAGAACCCACACAGTAAAAGTAGCCGACTCCAAGTCTGGCTTCAGACCAGTGATGAATGGAGTACCACAGGGTTTGGTCCTGGGTCATCTCCTGTTTGGCATCTACTTCTCTGAAGTGCAGGCCAACACAGAAGGTCTTTGGCTAACAAAGTTTGCAGATGACTGCAAACTGGAGCCATAATAGAATCACCTAATGATGTAGACATTCTACAAAAGGGCCTCACAGAGACAGATGCTTGGTGTCAAAGTCATGGCCGCAAGCTCAATGCCAAGAAGTGCATTGTCATCCCTTTTGGGAAAAACTCGGTGCCCATGAACTACCACATAGGCAGTAGCTCACTAAACACTGAACGTGTGATAAGAGACCTTGAGACACAGTTGGACAGTAGTCTCTCCTTTAATAACAACATTGCCACAGTAGTCAGGAAATCCTTCTACGTGGCACACCTCATCACAAAAGGGTTCTCCGCTAGAAAAAAAAGAAGTCATTGTTCCTCTCTACTCATCCCTCATCAGACCCATTATAGAGTGCAACGCCCCATTTGGCATGTATTGCACAAGACATCTACAACAATTGGAAAGGCCACAGAAATACCTCACTAAGAGGATTACCGGCCTCAAACAGATGCCATACACAGACCATCTAAAAAAAACTCCAGCTCTACTCCATCACATATCGCCTACTCAGAGTCAATCTCTGCCTAGCATACAAAGCTATGTCAAACCCAGAGCTGTTGGACATTCTACACTTAAAAAATTCCCAATCTGTCTGAATCACATGCTCCAGGGACCTAAACCTTGTCACCACAGTAAGCAGAACATGCTGGAGGGATGGAGTCCTGTCCCAGAGACTTCCCATACTCTGGAACAGACTACCCAATTATGTCAAACAAAGCTCCTCATTGACCCTCTTTAAGAAAAACCTTGACAACTGGATGGGAAATAGAAAATTCACCCTGTGAATCACTTCTGCAGCACTGCTTGACAAGGGCACAGGAAAATAATTTTCTTGGGTGGCGAAAGCCAGGGAACCTTTTTGGCTAGGCTTATACAGGCCCCAGGGCCAATAGCTTAGTACCTACCTATGAACCTATGATCTAGACCCTCCTGAAGGGTATCTACATCACTGGGGGATTCACTGAATCCACCCAGCTTGCAGTCATCAGCAAACTTTGTCATCAGGAGGCCTTCCACATTCGCCTTGACTTCAGAGAAGTACATTTCAATCAGGAGTGTTCCCAGCACTGAGCCCTGTGGCACACCACTAGTAACTGGCCTCTTTCTGGATTGGATTTCACTCATTTAAACCACATGTATCTTGTCCATGAGACAACTGGCTAGCCATCTGGTGATGTAGGGATTTATGCTCAGTGTTGTGAGTTTATTTATAATACCTGAGTAGAGAATTGTCAAATTTCTTGGCTGGGTCAAAGTAGGTGGTATGTACTGTTTTACCCTCATCCATGGCCTCAGTGACTTTCTCAAAGAAATCCACCAGCTTCAGTAGGCATGAACTGCCACTGACAAAGCCAAATTGATTTGGGTCCAGTGTTTGGAGGTTTCCTATGTCATCATTTATCAGGTCCATTATTACTCTTTACATTGCCTTACATATAAGATTAGTCAAACTTATGGGTCTGTGATTTCCAGGGTCAATAGATGGTCCTCCTTTGTGAAGAAGGATGACTGTTGCTGTCCTCCACTCTACCAGGACAATGCCAGTCCAGAGGCTATAGTTAAACAGAGATCCTAATAGTGCTGATAAGTCATGATGTAAGCTGTTTAAGAGGCAACAACTGAAGCCATGTTTTTCACTTTAGTGAGTGGAGTGGCAACCTGTTCTTTGATGATAATTGGCAGGGGAGTGGTTGAGGGTATTTCTTGGCAGAGAACTGAGAGTTATGGGGAGGTGAAATTTGATCTGAATTTGTTGGCCAACAGATTTGCTATATCTCCTAGCTGAGTATAAGGGATGCCATCTACAACTAATGCCGCACATGGTTGGGTGTTGCCCTTAAGGCTGTGTACATAACTGAAAAATGCCTTATGGTTATCCTTAGCTTTGGAGGCTGTTTTTACATCAAAGTCTGCTTTCAGAAACTTGGCTAGTTCCTTGATTCACTTGTTTAGACTAATGAGAGACTTTTTGCTCTGTTATGCACACTCCCTCTTACTTCTCAACAGCGTTTTCTTTCTTGTTATTTTGTTTAATTTGTTCTATTGTTGCTTTCTTTTGTTCCTTCTCTCTCTCATCAGCCACAACCTGTAAACAAAATAAATATGCTTTAGGTATGAGACATTACTTTTCTGTTTCCATACTCTGTCAGTATAAATAAGATATTTGTTAGTCAAACTCACCAAGACTGAATTATATGTTTTGGCACAGTCTTTCCCAGTTTTACCAAAAATAGGTCAGCTTGTTTAATTAGGTTCAAACAGCATTGTACAACTATTTGGTTCTATACTGCATATTGACAAATTAAACATGGAAACATGAGATAATCTTTATAGTTTATTTATATAAAGGGATTTTTTTCCAGTACCCTCAAATCTTTGCCTGATGAGTCCACTACTGAGACCGAATTGGCCCATTCATTCTGGGGATATGGGAGCTGGGCATTCCTCAGCTGGGTGAGATCCTCAGTGCCCATTGATTCCCATTTCAAAATCCTACTCAACCATTCCATTCCATATATAGCCAGGTGGTAGGCTGCAAGCCAGCCTGATGATCTTTGAGGCAGCCTAGATCACTTCCCTCCACCTTTGCAGCTCATCCTTCCCCACTAACTTTCCTGACTGGGATGTAACTTGGAATGCCAGACTCCCCTGAGCTTCACTAGCTCAAACTCCACTGCTGACACCTAGTGCTCCTGCTAGACATCAACACTGTAGTGGCCCAGAGCCATGCATCCCCCCCAGGATGAGTGTGTTAACTGAGGCTACTCAAACCTATCCTCCCAGACTAGCTCCCACAGGCACTCCAGCCACTACTCCATTCCTGGTCACCGGCAGTGAAATGCGATGACTGTCTTACATATACCCTAGTAGGTGAGTGTAGATCACAGCATGTGTATGTACCTATAAGAAGCATTTCCAGATGTAGGCACATGCATATAAATACTGAGCATGTGCAGGCAGCAGTGCCATTTTGGGAGAGCAGCCAGAGTGTTAACATGTATGAGTGTGGTAGTCAGTCTGTTTGTAAGTTTATTTAAGTCTAAGTTACAAAGCCTCATTTCTGATGTGTTTGTGTGCAATAAAGCTGCTTGAACAGAACCCACAAATGTTCATCTGTTTTATCCTGACCAGACAAGTGACATGGTGTCAGAACCAGAATAGAAGATTTACTTCTATGAGCCATGAGGTGCAGAGTTGAAGGTAAAGGCAGACTAAGCTGGTTGAGTGAAACGGAGCACAGATGAACAAAAAAGGGCCAGAAAACAAGCTGAAGGTAAAGAAAACTGCAAAATGATTTATTTGGCAAAAAAAATGAAACGGCACATTTATAATGATGTTCTCCGAATGGTACTTGTATTTGATTTACTTGATGTTGTAATTATTCTGAAGAAGTCAACTGATACAGGCTGATGAAAGCACTTAATAAATTCTGTTTGAGTTTTGAGGAAGTCTCCTTTTGGATTTGGTTTCTTTGGCACATTTATAAGGCCTGAAACCCATTACTAATCAAATGAGTAGCAGAAAACATATTATTAATCAAACAAAAGGCACAAACTGCATTATTAATTAAACAAAATATTCAAAACCAAGATATTTAATAAAAAGTAGCACAACTACTCATATGGAGCTCAGAATTACCTTTGGCTTGCATATTCATAGGTTCATAGGTTCATACTAGGCTATCTGCCCTGGGGCAATTATAAGCCTAGCCCGATTCTGTATGGCTTACGCCACCCCTTGATTTGAGTATACTGTGCCCTTTTTAAGGTTTAGTTTACTGTTCCTCTGTCTAATAGTGACACGGGAGTAATCCCTGGGACAAACCTACGATCCCCCATCCACCTATCGAGATCCTTCTTGAAGAGATTCAATGAGGTGCTCTGCCTCACATGAACTGGAATTCTATTCCAGAGCGAAGGGAGCCTCTGGGTTATGAACCTGTCCCTCCAGCAAGTTCTATTTATTTCTGTGCTGAGGTTCAAGTCCCTCGAGCGTGTGGCTCTAAGGGATTTAGATTTACTGAGGTGGAGCATGTCCATCAATTCTGGATTTGACATAGCTTTGTATGTCAGGCATAGATCGCCTCGAGGTGGGCGGTATGCAACTGAGTAGAGCTGGAGTTTTTTTAACAGAGCAGCATATGGCATCTGTTTGAGACCCTTGATCCTCTTGGTGAGATACTTTTGAGGTCTTTCTAAGTGCTGCAGGTGTCAGGTAAGATACATCCCAAAAGGGGAATTGTATTCTATGATGGGCCTGATGAGGGATGAATAAAGGGGCACGATTACCTCTCTTGATCTAGATGTGAAACCCTTCGTGATGAGGTGGGCTATGTAAAAGGTCTTTCTAACCACTTTGGCAATGTGGTTTTCAAAGGAGAGATTGCTATCAACTTGGGTCCCCAGGTCCCTAATAACTTTCTCTGTACTTAATGGGTTTCTGCCTATGTGGTAATTTGTGGGCACATTGTTTTGCCAAAGGGTATGACTATACATTTTTTGGCATTTAGCTTTAAACCATGGTGCTGGCACCAGTTATCTGTCTCTGTGAGACCTTTTTGAAGGATGTTTGTGTCAGCTGGAGAGTTGATTATGGCTCCCAGTTTGCAGTCGTCTGCAAACTTGGTGGGCCATAGTCCTCCCACGTTGCCTGTACCCCGGAAAAGTATATACTGAACAAGAGTGGTCCCAGGACAGAACCCTGTGGGATGCCACTTGTGACCAGTTTCGAGTCTGACATGGCTCCAGCAACTCTCACTCTGTGGGTTCTGTCTTTGAGCCAGTTTGCGACCCATCTTGTGACATAGGGGTTTATATTTAAGCTGGATAGCTTATCTATGATGCCCAAGTGGAGTATTGTGTCAAATGCCTTTGCAAGGTCCAGATAGGCTGTGTGGACTACCTTCCCTTCATCTATGGCTTTGGTGACTGTTTCGAAGAAATCAACCAGGTTCAAAAGGCAGGATCTGCCCTTGACAAAGCCGAACTGGGTAGGATCTACTGTCTGTAGGTCCCCAATGTCTTTGTTTTTGAGCTCCATGATGATCCTCTCCATAGCCTTGCAGACTAAGCTAGTCAGGCTTATGGGGCGATAGTTTCCAGGGTCCGTAGAGGCACCACCTTTGTGGAGTGGGATCACTGTTGCTGTATACCATTCTGTGGGCACATATCCTGTAGTGAGGCTGAGATTGTATAGCTGTTTGGGATTAGTTCCTCTCGGAGTTCATGTAGGACGCAACCTGGGATGCCATCTGGTCCATGGAAGCAGTGTTTTTTGCTTTGGAGAGGGCAGCCTTCACCTGAGCATCTGAGATGTTTGGGAGGCAGCCCTCTGCCGGGATAGATACTTTCTCTTTTGGGGGGGAGGGGAATATTGAGCATGTTTAACGTAAAACAGGCAAAAGAAAAGTATACTGAGCATGATAAGAGATTAAAAGGGCATAACGAGTACAATAAAAAGTCAAAATTAAGCTTAAAAGGCAAGGCAACTGCAAGTTTTTTAGTAAAAAGCCGTATCTGGGCACAAACTACTATTTCCCATTGACCAAAGCCATTCAAAGCATAACTAGAGTTGTTCAAAGTATCTGAGTCTGCAAAGTGTTTGCAGAGTGTGTACTTTATTACGGTGCAATTATTTCAAGCAGTTTGCTATGTGCAAAGTACAGTCATATTGCAAAGTGGCATCAAAGCACAGCCATTTCGAAAAATTTCTTGTTCTGTGTGCATTTATTCACAGAAAGCCGCCATTTCAGAGTGTTGCTTACACTATACAGTTATTACCCAAAGTAGAACCATTTTGAAAAGTTCTTATGCTGTGTACAGTTTATTTGCAAAGTGCATTCATCTCAAAGTATTTCTTACACTGGTTTCATAAAGTACAGTGATTCTAAAGTAAGGTACAGTGATTTTAAAGTGTGCTTATGCTACGGAGACTTATCTAGCAAAGTACAGTTATTTCAAAGAGTTTGTTGTGCTACTGGGCATAATATAAGTACTGGCATAAAGTTCTAGCATATATATATTTGTGTGTATGTTCATACATGATTTCAGGCACTTTCACTACTGTGTGTTGATATGGCAGAGGCATTTTGCAAACGAGGTCCACTTATTTGATCATAATATACAGTAGCAGAGAACTGGCGAGAACAAAGATGCACGTACAAGGGCATTCATTTTGGTTAACTTAGGTGGGTCAGAAGACATTGAAAGACAGTGTTCATTTGTGTATGCACCAGAAGTATATGCAGGAAAAGGGGGCAAACCATCATATTGTGGTATAGGCAGAATGAAGAGAAAACCCTGAGTGCTTAAAACACAAATTTAGAGAAATGTGCAGTTCCCAGTTACATTAGAGGCACTTATTTTATATAAGAGATCAAAAGCCCAGTGAAACTTTTGCAGCTTATATCACTGAATTCACAAATAAAGTTAAAACATGCAGATCTGGTGACTTGAAAGATGAGTTAGTAAAGGACAGGCTTGTATGTGGTGCTAATAGTGCTGCAGTGGGGTTCCTGTTACGTGATCGAAGTTTTGAAGCTTTGAACATGACAATATCGAACTTGTCTGTTCGAAGTTTCAAAACTTCAAACACAGCAAAAAAAAAAAAAAGATGCAACAGTAAACTAACTGTTGCAAGCAGGGGAGCAAACCCCCCTGCACCCCCCACACCCCCTGCTCTTTAAATATGCCAACTCTGAGGCCGCACTTTAGTGCAGAAAGGGAATATTTCCCTTTACTGCACTGTAGTGCGATCTCGGAGTTGGTATATTTAAAGAGTGGGGGGTGTGGGGGATGCCCCCCCCACTTGCAACAGTTAGTTTACTGTTGCATCTTTTCATTTTTTTTCTTTTGTGGGTTCGAACTTCAGCAAGTTCTACTATATATTGAACTTTTTGAAGTTTGATAATGTAATAGAACCCACTGCAGTGAGAAAAACTTTGCTTCATGACAGTGATTTTACACTGAGCAAAGCTATAGAGATTTGTCAAATCCAAGAGCTCACAGAAAGGCATACAAGTATGCATACAAGTGAGAACAGCATGGTTTCAGCAGCCTCTAAAGCAAACTTAGACACATGGCAAGCAGAAACAGGCCTAAGCACACGGCAGCAGCAAACCCTGCTGGTGTGACAAGGAGAACTCAGAGCTTTCTAGCAAGTTCCAAGATTAGCTTGTAAAGGAGCATGCTCATTGCAGTATAAGAGTGAGTCAGTAAAACCCAAGTCAAGTCTTAACTTTCGTAATTGTGGTGCCAGCCATGAGCCTAAAAGAGAGAAGTGCTTAGCATTTGGTCAGCAATACCACAAGAGTAAAAAAAATTGAACCATTTTCAAAAGTTTTGTAAATCAAGCAAACCTCATTCAGTTATTAAGAAAAGTCACTTAAAAAGCAAGTTGATTATGTAGAAAGCTGCAGTCCTGCTTTCTGTGTAGATGATGTAGCAGTAGTCGGTGAAAAGGTTAATGCAGTAGATTTATTGTCAAACAATGAAGTATTTTGTACTGTTCTGATCAATGGTAAGCCCACAGAGCACAAATTAGGCACTGGTTCATAGTGGAATGTAATGTCAGCAGAAAATGTTGCTAAAGTGAGAGCTGGTGAGCAACTTAATTTGGGCAACTGTGTGAAGCTTGTTACTTATGGAGGTGAAGCGATTCAAACCGAAGGTTCAGTAGTGCTTTCTTGCTATTTGGCTGGGAACAGTTGCAGCTTGCAGTTTTACGTAGTCAGATGACCTGTGCAGTTATTATTAGGTTTCACAGACAGTTCAAGAATGAAACTGCTTTCTTTTACCAAAGAACTACATCATGTAACCACATGTCCCAGTTCCAGCTTCAGTGATACTATTTTCTCAGAGTATGGTGATGTGATCGATGACAAGCTAGGCAAACTTCCAATTGTGTACTCTATGAAAGACGACTCAGAGGTCAGTCCAGTGGTCAGACCAGCAAGGAGAGTTCCAATACCTATGCAGGACAAAGCCAAGGTCCAGTTAGACAAAATGGTGCAGCAAGGTGTGATTTGTCCAGTCACGGAACCAAATGAGTGGGCATCTTCCTTGGTAGTTGCTCATAAGAAAAATTCAGATGAAATCAGAATATGCATTGACCCAATACACTTGAACAAGGCATTAAAAAGATCTCATCATACTATGCGTACTGTCAAGGAAATTGCAACCCTCATGCCAAATGCTACTGTTTTTTCCATCTTAGATGCAAGGAGTTCATTTTAGCAAGTAATGCTTGATCACAAATCTTCACTACTGACTACATTTAGTACCCCATTTGGTAGATACAGATTCCTCAGGATGCATTTTGGAGAAAATTCTGCCAGTGAAGTCTTTCAGCATGCAATGAAGCAAATGTTTTCAGGCTACCTGTATACAATAATAGTTGATGATTTACTGGTTGGAGGTAATGGTGAAGCAGAGCATGATAGAAACCTCAGGAAAGTTCTGGAAGGAGCGTATGAAGTGAATTTAAAGCTCAATCCTCTGAAATGCAAATTCAGACTACCAGAACTTACTTATGTAGGTCATTTATTTACCAGTACAGGCTTATGACCAGATCCTTCTAAGCAAGCAGCCATTATTCAGATGGCAGCTCCAGACAATGTCCAAGGTCTGCAGCTTTTTCTTGGTATGGTTACCTATTTGGCCAAATTTATCTCTGACTTTAGTGAGTTATCAGCACCTTTAAGAGAGCAGACACACAAAAATGTTGTATGGTCATGGTTAGAACAACACCAGAGAACATTTGATAACCTCAAACAGCAAATTGATAACTGCCTACATTAAGATTCTATAATGTCCGCAAACCAGTAGTTCTTTCCTGTGATGCTTCAAAGTTCGGTCTTGGTGCACTTATTTTTCAAGAGGGCAGACCAGTTGTCTATGCATTTAGAACTCTTACCCAAACTAAGATGCAAGCTGAGAAAGAACTTTTAACAACTGTGTTCGCATTTTCAAAGTTCTATGATTATATTTATGGCTGAGCTATCCAGATAGAAACTGACCATCAACCAGACTACGAAGAATGGTGCTCAAATTGCAAAAGTATAATTTCAAAATGGTCTATACAACAGGTAAACTTTATCTGGCTGATACCATAGTCAGATCACCCAGGAATATTACAGAACAGCTCGATGTAGAGAATTTTGCCCTTGATGTTATGGAAGTGCATAATTTCTCTACCACGAGACTTGATGAGCTGAGAGATCATACAAAGACTGATCCAATTTTGCAAAAGTTCAACCACTTCATCAATGTAAGATGGCCATCAAAGCAATCTTGTGTACTGCCAGAAGTGCAACCTTACTTTCCATACAGAGATGAGATGCTGATGGAAGATGGTATAATTTTCATAGGTCCTAAAGTTCTTGTTCCTACTTCCTTACAGTGTCAATACATTCAGGTTTTACATCGTGGCCACCCAGGTTCTGATTCTACCAAAAGAAGGGTGAGAGGACTACTACTTTGGCTTTCTCTAGCCAAAGACATTGATAAAGTGCTTTCTTCTTGTTCAGTGTGCAACAGTACTAAGCCGCATTTGCAAAAAGAGCCACTTCTACTAAGCCAAATTCCTGAACTACCTTGGTCAACAGTAGCAACTGACATATTTGAGTGGAATAGTCAACATTACTTAATGTTGGTAGACTCTTATTCGAACTAGTTTGAGATCAATTTGCTACCTAACCTAACGTCCAGTGCTGCTATTGCTAAGATGAAACTTCATTTCCCAGTCCATGGTAGTCCACACAAAGTTATTTCTGATAATGGTTCTCAGTTTACCAGTCAATCGTTTCAAAGATTTGCTAAAAAGTGGGACTTTATCCATGTTAGTAGTAGACCTGAATATCCTCAGTCAAACGGCCTTGCTGAATGTGCAGTCAAAGTGCAAAGCAATTACTGGAGAGGTCAAAGCATGACAATACCGATATCAGAAATATGGTTTACATGCATATGAGTGAACAGCCAATGTCTGAACGTGAACATGTCGAAACCGGAATCCTAAGATCGCAATATGTCGAATCTACAGATGCCGAACCCGGAATTACTGAATGCCGGCCAGGCTAATATTCCCCCCTCTCGACCCATGGTAGTGCTTGTTGCAGCGGTTGTGCGATAAGGAATTTCAAATTCAACGTTTTGGGTGATATTAAGAGCATTTGTGCCTATGAGTTTCGACATTACAGTTTGGAATTACAGTGGTTCGTCATTCGGTCGCGCGACCAAATGGAAGTATTCCCAGAAATATACCCCATGACAATCTACTTGGCTCACCTGCTCAGAGATTTCTGTCTAGGTAAACAAGAACAACCTTACCAATCAGTTGTAGTTTGTTGTTGCCTAATGCTAAAAACAACATTGCAATCAAAGCCCAACTTTTTAAGAAGCATTCTTCTCAGAAGTACAGCTATATTAAAATGAGCAGATTTCATCTGTTAAAAGAACAAGAGATGGTGAGGATGCAAATGGAGAAAGGCTTTCATCGAATTGGTCAAGTGAGAGGTACATGTACTAAGCCGAGATCCTACTTAGTGGAATCTGAGGGTATAGAGTACAGGAGAAACTGCAGGCATCTTCTTCCTGTATCAGAAATTATATCGCATTGCACCTGTGATACAGACTCTAGATCTCAGAGCAACCCGGACAATGTGCGTACCAAAGAACTTGCCATGGTATCCATTCCCATTCCTGATGATGTCCCAGATATCCCCAAAGTTGAACATTCCTTGAAGAAAGTCCCCATTGCTAGAACTGGTTCTGACTTTTATATCACACATTTAGGTTGTATTTCCAGACCTAGTGTAAAATACAGAGCAACTTGGACATAGTTGTTTTATATGTGTCTAATTTTGTATGACTGCATGTCAAATAACTAGTTCTGTATAATTGCATGTCAAAAGATCATTTCTGTAAACTGCATGTCATTGAATACTGTCATTTCATATAAGGACTATTTCTCAAAGAGGGAGGATGTAGATCAGTGTGTGTAGTAACTTTAAGAAACATTTCCACATGTAGGCGCGTGCATATAAGTACACAGCACGTGCAGGCAGCAGTGCCATTTTAAGAGAACACCCAGAGTGTTAACATGTATGAGTGTGGTAGTCAGTCTGTTTATAACTTTATTTAAGTTTAAGTTACAAAGCCTCATTTCTGATGTGTTTGTGTATAATAAAGCTGCTTGAACAGAATCCACAAATGTTCATCTGTTTTATTCTGACCAGACCAGAAACAGTGATCATGAAAATCTTCCTGGTTAAGGACGTCATATGTGCCAAAATGAACATACTGTTATTTCACAACAATTATTTAAACTTCCAGAAGAATATGTTCAGTCACCAAATTCAAGAAAGCTAAACTGAAAGCAGTGCAATGGAATCAAGGAACAGGCTGAATTGCCATCTGAAACTTTTAATTCAGTTTTAGCCAGGAGATGGTTAACAAACTATTTCCAAGCACACTCCTCCAGTATGTTTCATAGCATATTATATCCTTAGCAATTCTATCCAGATTATAGATAACACTCATAAACAGAACAGATGGGCAGTTCCAAGTACAATTTTCTGCCACAACCTGCGTAAAAGGAAAAACGATACAAAGACCTTTAATATCAAGCATTTAAGAGAGAGAGGCTAATCAACATATAATATAAACTGATGTCATTGCATCTACAATCACACTGAAATCACTTAATAGCATATTCTTTTCCAGAGACTGTAGCACTTTCAATGCAT